>NC_056726.1:133613461-133918461 GCF_019279795.1 Protopterus annectens | reverse complement strand
CGGTGAAGAAGGTATTAAAGTTGTTAGCTATTTCTTCTTGGTTCTTATCAGATAGAGTTTCTGGGGTAGGAGTGGTGGATTTTCCTGGTTGGAGAAGTTTGTTCAATCCTGCCCAGAATTTTTGAGGGTTCTTTTGGTTTTTGTTTTGTAGGTGGTGAAAGTAGTTTTTCTTATCTTGGGTGGTGGCCTTTTTGGTTTCATTCCTCATTTGCTGGAAGATGATCCGGTCTAGTGGTAACTTGGTAGTACGCCATTTGTTCCATGCTTTGTCCCTATTAATTAATTTGGTTTTGGTTTCTGTGGTTAGCCAGGGTGCTATGTGAGTTTTGATTCTGGATACCCTTTTGGGAGCATGAGAGTCAAGTAGGGTGAGGAATGTTTCATTAAAATGTGAGACTGCCTCGTCTAGGGGAAGGGATTTCAATGTTGACCAGTTACAGTGATTGAGTGCCATGTTAAATTTTAGAGGATCAATTTTTTTTTGTTTCTGACTGTTCTATAGACTGGTAAGCTAGCATTGGATGGGTTATCTTTCCTAATGTAAGTAATCATATGATCACTAAGATCATTGGGGAGAGTCCCCGGGGTATATTTTTGGGGGTGTTCCTTGACGAGCACCCAATCAAGTATGCTTTCCTTTTGTTTATTATTACCTAGTCTGGTGGTAGTGGTTATAACCTGAGAGAAACCATGGAGATTTAAAGAAGTAGGACTGGACTGTGCAGAGCATTTGTTCCAATCAATGTTAACATCTCCCAGGACTACTGTTTCTTGTGGATAGTTGTTATCTATCCAGTTTAAGATGGCTTCTAAAGTTTCAATATTGTTCCCTGGGGGTATATAGGTAACTATTAGGTTTATGCTTTTTAGTTTATTTAGTTGTATTTTTAGAGCTAAAATTTCAGCATTTGCAACCTGCGGTGGTTGTTTGGGGTGAGTTAGGATGTTTAGCGTATTTTTATAAAGGACAGCTATCCCACCTCCTCTTTTCTTTAATCGGTCAGCTCTGAGTATGTTGAACCCAGGTGACATTATCTGATTGTCTTTGGTTGATGGTTTAAGCGAAGTTTCAGTTAGACACATGATGTCAGGTAAGTAGGTTGCAAGCATGGCATGTAAGTTGTGAACCTTGTTGTTCAGACTTCTTATGTTTAAGTGACAGATGAGTAGAGAGTTAGCTGGTCTAAGGGAGATTGGATGTTGAGTGGGCTCTGTTGATCTGGTAGGGCCTGGGTTGGGATGGATATCTCCATCTTTGGTGATGTTTTTCCTTAGGTATGCTATTAATTTTAGAACTTTGGATAGTAATTTTAGACCTAGTTTTGTTTTGGTAGTTATATGGTGTTGCTTTTTTAGGTACAGATCACTCAGTTTTGTTGTTTTGGGGGTTATATGATGGGGGAAGAATTCGTCTATAGGTGGTGGGGAGGGGGAACTTGTGTGATAATTTGGGTAGTGGAATCCTGATAAGGACAGGTGTTCATAACTTGTTAAGAGATAGGGTAATAAAATGAGTGGTGGGATAAGTAGGATAATTATCCCTATTGGCTTGGGCATGGTGATAGTGTGCAGGGGCGGGAGTTGGTAGGGAGGAAGTCTAGTGGGTGGGAGAGGAAGTAGGAGTGGCCAGGTGGCTATAAATCTAGAGGTAGTGGGGGCGGGTGGGATAAGGGGGCAGGGTGGGGAGCGGAGCGAGTCCGAGCGTAGCGAGGGCAAAGCGGAGCGGGGCAAACCCAATCTCGGAGTAGTTTGCAGACTACTGGTGCAGAGTCCTGATTCTTAATTTAGGAGTTTTACAAGCCAGGACTATTTTGGGCTCTGCTTACTTCAATTTTGGAGCAAAATAGAACCAGGTTAAAGGTATTATTATAGTTTTGGATGGTGGCTGCTGTGTTTGAACCCTATAATTGGTCCGTCAATAGTAATTTCAATTTAAATACTATGTTAACAGTATCTATTGACCTTGGGGTGAGTTTGAGGTAGCGTTGGGGCTGAGACTTTGTCCGTGCTTTCGTACCCGGTCTGGCGGTCCTACCTTGGACAGTTAGATTACTGCCAGTCAAAAAAAGAGTACTGGGCAGTTCCTGAATGGAGAATATAATATGTTAGATTAGTACCGTTTCAATTAGGAATACACAGGTAATACTACAAACAATACTAGAATTCTGTTGGCAAATGTTAAACTATAGCTATATATATATATATATATATATATATATATATATATATATATATATATATATATATACACACACACACACATATATATGACAGGTTTGTTCTTATCGATGTCTGACAATCAGTTGTATTTCTTATTTGCTGCTTAAATGTCTGAGATCACCTCACAGATTTGCCAGGGGGGCAGGGTGAAAGGCAGTGGATATGGGCCAATTAGCTAGACATTCTGGACATATCTGTACAGTTGTGGGGTATGATTCTGCACACAGCCTACTACCACTCCCAGGATTCGAATCATGTCTGTGTGTGCTAAAGATACAACCATTCATGTCTCAGTTGAGTGTGCCATTTGGATTATGTTGTCTATCTTTTCACTGTTTTCTGTCTAAGTCTCTCTCTGTTGGACTATATGACCTCTTGTGATTACAACAGTCATATACAGACATTCCTGCACATATTATTTATGTAGCACAGTGTGGGTAACAGTGCTTAATACAACAGTACTATTAAGAAATTGCAACTCTACATTACCATATGATACCAGAGTAAACACATGCAGTCCAGCAGTTAGACCTTTATTGTCAGGCTATTATGCTTTTATTTACATACAACCTATATGAGACTCTTCCTGCCATATTCTTTGGTGTATGCAGTACATGCCTTAAACAATACAGGTTTTATACATGCAATTAACTTTCTACTACCTTTAGATTTATTTCCTATGACAGTACATGCAAGAGTATTACTAACCTGCCTCACATCACAACCTTTGCAACCTACAGGCATGGGCTTCCTGGTTCGCAGCCCGCTTATCTGCCACTGTCAAAGACATAAGAGGAATATGTATCCATACCTATCCATAATATACATGAGCTGGCAATTATTAAACAGGTAGTGGACTGATACTTACACAGAGCTGGGACATCCCCAGTCCTCCTAGCCTCTTGAATCCACTGATCCAAGAGATCCCCCTTTCTCCGCTTCAGGTCGGCATAGAGATGCCTGACCTGCTCACCAGTTTGGGGTATGCCAGTGGCACTGGTGAGGTCATGGGAAAGACAGTCCCAGGCTTCCGCTTTATATTGGGAACCCTGGTACTGACCCTGCAGCTGTCTCTGGTCATGGTCTTTCACAAGGAGTCCTGCCATGACTCAGGACTCCTGGATGCCCCAGTGCTGCACCCAAAAGTGCACACTCTCTCCCATACCAGTCATAGTGCCTAAAGGAGGAAGCTGCAACCAGTTATGAGACGTATTCCTGCTTGTTGACTTTAAATAGGGCCAATTTCCTGCACTTTGCCATGATTGGACGGTTTTGAAAATGCTAAGCTATGGGCAACCCTGCTTACCCAAGGTTGGCATTGCTTAAAGGAGTATACCAATGGGCAAACTGATTTAGCTGGCCTACACATTGCTTACACCTACTAAGCTGGGCTGTGCAATGCTTAGCGTTGCTTAATTTTTAATTTGCATACTATTTGCCATTGATTTATGATTCATTACATGTTATATATGTTTGGTATCCATGATTCATGTGTACGTACACTGTATGGGGTCTTTGTGTTTCTTAGGAGATTTCAAAACTTTATTACAATGACACCTCACATCTGAGCTTAATGCAGTCCTCCAGTTCACAAATTTATGTGATGTAGTAAGTTATACAACATAAAACTGTATATAGATTCCGTTCACATGTTAATCTGATGTACTGCTGTGATGGCTTAGTGGTTAACTACTGTGACTATAGTGTACAGGGTCCTGGGTTCAAGACCTCCTTAGGCTGTTTATTTTGTTTCTGGCCAGAACAGTGGCTGTTGCATACAGAATGATTAAGGCACTTTTAAGAAACTGTAAGCGGGTTTGCACAATGGTAAGCAATGCTAACCTCAGGTTAAATATGCTTAGAGAGAGTTAGCTTCAATATTGTTTAACTTGTGAGTGCATTGCTCGCCCCCATGCAAACAGGCTTAAACCTGCTTGCTACTGCTTAAATATGCTTACTCTTGCTTAATTGTACTTACTCCCACTTACCCGCGCACTAATTTAGACAGTAATGTAAAATGGTTCTAGGGAAGGTGGTGGATTTGGAAACTCTATGGATTTATCATTCATTACACATTGTACCTTCGATTTGTATCCCTGATTCATGTGTACATATACTTTATGGGGCACTTGTGATTATCTGTGGATTTTACAACATTATGACAATGACACCTCACATCTGCATTTAATGCAGTACTCTAGTTCCCAAATATATGTTATTTAGTAGGTTATGCAGCAAAAACTATTGTTCATAAAGTGATTTGACATGGAAAATGGAATATACAGGAGTGAGACTCAAACCAGGAATGACTGCTCATAAGGCAAATGCTCTACCCACTACACTATTGCAGTACTGCTTCATTTTTATATATCTTGATTTTTATCATCTTGTGCCATTTAAGCTGCAATAAACATAGCTAAGCAATGGGCAAACCCACGCAGCTACAGTAAATTTTATCTGTTTCATAAAAAAATAGCTTGTTTATATTTTATATTTTAAATATTGCTCTTACAAACTTTGAGGGGGATGTTGCTGGGGGTATGCAGACACCTATGAGCGGTCTCACTCATTCTTATTGCTAACCTGCTGTTCTTGCTTGATGGGGTGTGTATATTCTGAGTTCTGCTCTCAGACATGCCCCCTTCACTGGTACACGCTCCATGTCCATTTAGGAGCTCAGGCAGTGCATCTTCATTAATAAGCCTGGCCCGTTGCGATCCTGCTCCTAAATGTCCACTTCCGTGCAGGACTAAGCTGGTCCTACATGGAAGTATAGTGAATCCGGGAGTACGACATGATAATGTGCTTCATCCTATAGTCATGGGTTTGATTCTGTTAGTTTCTACATGCATGTTGTGTGACTTTGCTTGAGTCACTTAGCTGTAATAGTGTTCCTGACTTATTGTTGAAAAGAGGTGGCTATTTTTTAATCCAATTTATATATATATATATATATATATATATATATATATATGTGTGTGTGTGTGTGTGTGTGTGTGTGTGTGTGTGTGTGTGTGTGTGTGTGTGTATTTATTAACTTATTTATTTATTTCACATTTGTTAAATCGGGTTGGTCCAGCTGAGTTACAAAAAAAAACATTTTCCATGGAGAACTGAGGAGAAAAGCTCCAATAACATCTACAGCAATAAAAAGTAAAATAAACATTATGCATAAGATAAAATAGAGTACAAACTGGAATGCCAGTATACAGAACAAATTATAGCTGTCACATAAAGAAAGTGTGAGTACTAAAAATATAAACATACAGTTTAGTCACAGTGCAGAAAAGCTAGTATGTTCTAATATTTACAGGAATTAGAAGTCATGCCAAGAAACTTCCTGGTTACAGAATGTGAATAGACCGAGGTATACAGGAGGTTAAGTGGGGTGATTGCAGTGACATATCTTGGAGTTAAGCAGGTGATCTTTTAGTGTCTTTTTAAACTTGTTGACATGAGTTATACTTCTGATATGTAATGGGAGTTTGTTCCAGCTATGAGAGACAGTATTTATAAAGGTTTATGCCTATATTTTTTGCAGGTTTTATAGGTCAGTAGTAAGTGTTGGTTGGAACTACGAAGAGGACGATTGGAGGTGTAGTAGGACAGAAGTTTGGAAAGATATGGGCAGGTAGTGAGGTTATTGAGAAGGGAGTTAGCAGTTTGGAGTTGAGTGAGAGTAAGTTGATGTGGGAGTTCAAGCCAGTGAAGTTTCTGTACATATATAGGTATTTGTATTTGACTACATTGACTGTGTGTGTGTGTGTGTGTGTGTGTGTGTGTGTGTGTGTGTGTATATATATATATATATATATATATATATATATATATATATATATATATATATAAATGTACACACACACATACACATATACACAGTGTCACACAGATATTTTCTATAAATCTAAGACACCATTAATTTTAAGTGTGAAATTTTGATCTTCAAGTACAAATGCTCTCCTATATGGCTTTGCAGACAGTTTTTGACAAGCAAACTGCTCAGAAGATGTTGCCAGACTTGCTCTTGGATGAAAGTAAATACAAGAGTACTTTTACTACTGTTGCTAAGGCAAGATGGATGTATTTTGCATTCTACAACTATGTTAGTGTCTGCAGTTCCCTTCCCCACAGTCTTGTCTTAGGTTTTTGCTCTTGGCTATTGTTATTTCATGAATAAGATGGATTTTTTCTGTATTCATTAGAATGCAAATAGCAATCAGTTGTTCTCAAAGAAGCGCTGAGGTCCTGCCCTTTTCCCAGGCTTTGTACCGTCCATTTAATGAGTACAGAAAGGAACTATTTGGAAGCTGCTCTTGGAATCCATCATCTGATAGTGATGTAATGGCCAAGAACCCCCATGACTGGCTGCTTACAAACTGGTCATATTCCTTTCACAGACAAGCTACAATCCGCTTACAGACTACAACAGATCTGTGTCCAAAACATTCTGACAAAGGCAGCAGAAGAAAACTTATTCAGGCTTGACAGCCTGCTAACAAAGCATAACTGAAAACCCTCCACCCTGAGGACAACATTCTCAGCTTTATAACATACATGAACACAGGCACATTGTGGGAACACAAATCTGTGCATTCTGTGTGTGGGGTAACTTTAAAGCAAATGCCTTCTTAAATAGTATACATGGTGTGAAGAACCTCAGTCTAATTTAAGTATGCATTACTTTCTCAAATACATAGTTCAAACTGTAAGCAACACACTTTCAACTTCCAGATAATTGCAGAAGTAGCCAGCATACACATAATTTCTACAGACAGTTTTTATACACAGTTTCTGAAAACAGAGGAAACTGAATTTTAAAGACCTGAGAGAAAATGCTTGTGTTGAACATAACCTCAGTCTAGTAGCTTCAATTTACTATTTAAGTATTTGTTTGAATTTTTATTATTTTGTACTGAAACCCAAGTCAGTGAACCTGTATCCACAATCAGCACACACACAGCATATAAATACATATTTGTACAGAGCAAAGTTTACATAACAGTGAAACAACATCAAAGACCTCCATCAGGAAAAGATACAATTATTAACATCAGCAAGCATGAAGATTATAACTTTGTCTATGTACTTGTCTATATCAAACAGAATTAAGAGTGGTTGGCAGTTGTCAAAACACAATAACAGAGCACAGAAAATAATAAAGCAGACTTTTTAAGTGATTCATTATAGCAAATGTTGTCACCATAACTTATGCCATCAAAGTCTATTAATTCAGGAGATACAGCCATTGTAGTATATGGAATTCCACAATTATGTTCCAAAAATGGGAAAAAGACAAGTTTGTTAAGCATCTTTATTACTTCTAAATGACAAGCTGTGGAACAATACTAAAAAATTAAACCAAAACCAAAGTAAAAAACAGTATTGTGACTGCCAGTAGAACAGACTGCCCCAATAGGTATATTAAGTACTTTATTAAACAAACATTGAGTGCTTTTGTGTACCTTAATGTGGACTTCATCAGAATTAAAACAATCAACCACTCGCGAGATTTTATACACTACCCTTGGTCAATTAAACAATTTAAATAAAAATAATCAGTGAAACCACAATGGATTTAAAGAAGCCTTGCTTTTAACATCTTAAGTTAGCGTATAAAAACAAAGGCCATACCAAAAACAGATACACATAAAAGCCATAGACCCATACATATAAATATAAGCATAAATATTTAAATACAATCATACAATCTAAAATATATAAATATGATGAATAAATAAAAACATCTTACAATAAACCAGTCCATAGTAGAATATATGTGAAAATAAAATCAGCTAAAAACCTAATGGTTCAAGGTAGACCTCAACTTTAAAATCGGTAGGAGGGAAATGTTCTCAATGATTCCTGGGGCCTTAGATGTATTTAATCTTAACTGCCACCTAGTCTCCTTTTCCGTCAGAAGGATTTTTTCGTCCCCTCCCCTCCCCTAGGATTGATGGAAACTTGGTCCAGGATGGCAAAATGAAAACCTGAACATGTGGGGCTAGATATCAAATGTTTATATAGCGCATTGTTATCACTCCTTTTACTAATACTGTATAAGTGCTCATATATATGACATCCTAGGGCCCTTTCAGTCTTCCCCACATAAAAAGCTTGGCATTCGATGAACTTAGTCAAATAAACCACCTTTTTAGATAATTGCCACCCATAAAGAAAACCTTACTCCTTTTTTTTTCAAAACATCTTTATTAAATTGACACATATGACAAAGGCAATCTTACATTTATACAAATCAAAAACATACAAAATGATATCACGTTAGTTGCAAACAGTTTACATCACAGACACCATTGAAACAACTATAGTTGTAAACAGTATACATCACCCACAAACCAGCCAGTCATTATCAGTCAAGCACCATATAGCTCATTCAAATACTGCCTCCTAAACCTCATCCCTGCCCTGCATACACTGTTCCCACAATTCCCATTCTCCCCATGTAGTCTGCATCCTCCCCCCTCCAAAGATCCCAATTCCAGCTGCTCCATCTCTGTCACCAAACCCATCATGCTCAGTAAAGTTGTTCTAGACCATGATCTCCACCTTCCAGCAGCTGCTTCCCTGGCAGCCACCATAACTAGACCCAGCAAGGCCCTAACACATACAGGCAGCTCAGATTTGGCAGCACACCACAAAAAAATCATCTCCTCAATCAATCCAATCCACCCACCCAGCATCTCCAACAGAGCGGTCTGCCGGGAATCTCAAAAGTCCACCAACCCATCACACCTCCAAAAAACATGCTTCCAGCCATCGCTTCCTTGCCCATCACACCTCCAACATCTGCCATTCACCAAAGAAAAAATTATCCGGAGTCCACCTGGGGCATTAAAATACCCATGCAAACACCTCCAGGCATAGATCCCAAATCCTCCAGACTCTGTTGCATATCTGGAAAACACACATATGTCCTCCCACTGTCTCCCTGCTACCTGCTCATCCTATCTCTCCTCCCAGTCCCCTCCAAGCCCTTCCAAATGATTCCCACAATCATTGTGCAACATTCTATATGCCCCACAAATCACTGCCTTCCCAACGGCATCCTCTGTTCAAGACTTCACTAAAAACTCCACCAGTGCTGGTCCCTCATCCAAGAGCCCCCCCACCTCCCTTTCCCTGCCCATATTCAGACATCAATCCTTGATAGGGAAGGCAGTCTCTAACCTGCAGTCCAAATAAATTCTTGGTTTCTTCCCAATCTATTACCTTTCTCTTTCTAGTTATTTGCTCCCAATACCTTGGCTCCTTTGCCTGTTTTCTCCAATAAATTCCAGCCCCCTCTTGCCTATTATCTATATCCCTAACCACACTCAACCCTATCAGCAAAATCTCTTTTCTCCATTCTTGTGCTGGTTTGGTTCTTAGAATACTCCCTGCTAGGTTATGAATACTCTGTATGATTTTAGTTGTTCTACTTCAGAGACTGCATCCAAAATCCCAATCTCTTCTTATTTCTTGAGCTTCCTCCCTGTGTCAACATCATTCCTTTCCACTTTGAATTATAGTTTTCTGCTTGTGCTATGTATAAGAGCCTTAACTCTGCTGCTCTAAAATACCCCCTCAAATTAGGTAATCCTAGCCCACCTTGTTCTATTGGTAGAATCAGCTTATCCCACTTGACCCTTGCTGCCTTCCCTTCCCAGATAAAATCCTTCAACTCTTTTTTTTAATTGCTATCCACAACTTCTCCTCCGGATGATAAAAGTATATCTGACCTGCGTATAAGACTAAAGGGACTAAAAACATTTTAATGGCTTGTATCTTAGTAGCCATATCTATATAACAAAACTTCCAGTTTCTTAAATTTTGTATTATCTCTTCCCACATATCATTAGCTGCCACCACAGAGTCATTTCTAATCCATATTCCTAAATACTTCATTTTATCATGTCCCCATAAATCTGGATATTGTTGGACCAATTTATGTGTGGGTACACTATTGCCTTTGTTTTAGCTTCATTAATTTTGTATCCCAAGAAGATTTGAAACTGTCTTAAAATGTTCCACAATGCTGTAATGTTCGTTTCTGGTTTTGTCATGTATAAAATAATATCATCTGAAAATAGATCCAGCTTTTCATGACTATCATTGCCAACTGTTCTAAATATAATGCAAATAAGAAAAGGGAAAGAAAATACCTCTGTCTGGTTCCACTTCCCAAGTAGAAATTATCAGAAAGGACCCCATCCACTTTAATTTGTGCCTCTGATCCCTCATATGTTCTTCTAATCAACCTTATAATTGTATCAGGGGAAGTAAATTCTTCCATTGCCCTGCTCATGAAGTCTCAGTCTACTCTATCAAATGCTTTCTCTGCATCAAGACCCTCCAATAAAAGTGGTACTTTCTTACATTCTTCTTTCCTGTGGATCATCAATGTTCTGTTAATATTGTCAAATGTTTGCCTCCCCTCCACAAAACCACACTGATCAATATCTATCAATTGTAATATCACTTTTGTCATTCGTTTAGCCATTATAGACAAACACTTTAGAATTATAGTATGTCTCTGGGTCGTACTTTGTTTTTGGTTTTGTGTCACTTTATAATTATGGTTTAGTATTGAAATGGGCCTGTATGAAGCTGGATCCAATGGATCTTTACCCTCTTTTGGTATTTCTGTTACCACTGCCTTCTTCCAAGGTGCTAGTACTTCTCCTCCTCTTAAAATACTGTTAAACAAAACCTTCCAGATCTATATCGTCTTTTCTCCCTCCTAACTTCCAAACGTCCGCAGGAATACTATCTATTCCTAGGGACTTTCCTGTAGATTGGTTATATATAGTCATTTTATCTCATCCCTTCCCTGTTAGTAACTGAGCCTCATCTACCTCTAGATTTGGCATATTTAATTCTTCCTTAAACATTTTCCATTTGTACCTTTTCTTGATTTCCTTATTTCTCTGCTTTATACAAATTTTTATATAATTTCCAAAATATTTCTAATATTTCTACAGTGTTTTCTTTACTTACAGTTAGCATTCTCCCCTCTCTTCCTCTCCCCAAAGCATTTTTTCCAAACATTAATGACATGACGTAGGGCATATACTTGAGTCCCCCACTCAGCAAACAAATTTTGAAGAAGTCCAATGTTTCCAAATGCTGTCATATTTCACAAATATAATTAATGCTTTGTAATCTCACATTAAATTACTGATTATAATACTTTTCTTCTCCATCACCCAAATCCTGTATCATCTTCATTTCCAACATACTCTTGATTCTTCTGGTCAGCTTTCATGCTTCTTTCCTTCTCTCCAACATTTTCCGTTGAAATACTGGAAAAGGTTTCACAGGTGCAGTCTCTCTGTGGTCTTTATTACCAGAAGAGTGAGAAGCCAAATTTCCTTTTGTTTCACAGCTCAGTTTTTGTTGAACAAACTTTTGTATTTCCTCCTTGGCATACACTATATCAAAAAATGATTTTGTCCCTCCAGGGAAGAATAACTTGAAGACAGCTGGATACACCAGTTTGAATCTTACACCTACATCTCGGCATTCTCTGAATAGAGGGATGAATTTACTTCTCTTTTGCCTGGTGTACAATGAGTAATCATTCTCCACAAACACTCTGCTGAGGCCTACTTTTAGTATTTTGTCCTTCTGCCACAGTTTTGACAAAATCAATTCTTTCTGCTGGTAGGATTGCATCCTTACTATTAAAGGTCTAGATTGCTTTCTTATAGCTAGATTTGGAGCATACACATGATGTGCCCATTCACCAAACAAGTCCTGCTCTGGAATACCAGTCCAGTTGCTTATTTGTGCTTTCATAAATTTAATGCAGTCTGCTTCTTCCAGCTTCTCTGCTGTAGCTAAAAATCTCAAGTTTTCCCTACGTGCTCTGTTCTCTAATTCTATTATTTTTTTAAACATCTCTTCCTCAGCAGTCTCATATTCAGCCAGCCTTTTCTTCATTTCAAACTGATTTTTGCAGCTTTATCATTTCATCTGAATATCTGTTTAAAGATTCTTCCATTTATTCTAGCCTTTTGCTGTTTGTGTTAATATACTCTATCAGTGTTTTATTTTAACCAGTTCTGTATGCAGTTGTCTTATATCATCCTGTAAGTTACTGGAAGTCATGTCTGAAGGTTGCATTACTGTTTGCTGAACAGCTGTAGAACTCTCCCTAGTCTGTGTTTCTTCCTCACTTTTTCTAGCTGATTTTTTCAGGTCATCTGTATTTCATTATTCCTGGTTTCCAGGCAGTGTACTTACTAGCCAGTTACTGAAATTCACTCATAAACAAGTCTACTGGCCTTCTCTGTTGAGTTTGTGTTTTCACACTGGGAGAGCTAAAAACAAGCTATTGTTCAGTGTGCAGCCATCTTGGACCAGTTTGTTCTCAATACTTAGTTGATGCTTTTATACCTGAGGATAACCACTGCTATAGAAAACATCTCACTTTTTTCTGTTTTGGCCACTGTGTGTTTGATGTGAAAGAGATAGATACCCATGGCAAGCAAATAAGGGTATTTGAAAATTTTGGACTGCACGTTTTCAAAAGAATAAGTTTCAGACCCAGCCAAGACATTTGAAAATTTTATTGTGTACTACTTTCATTTTAGATATTTCATAAATCATTGATTTGAGTTGGGTTGGGAGTGCCTTCTCTGTGGAATCTGCATGTCCTCCTCGCGGTCGAGTAGGCATTCGAAAGACATGCGTTGAATGGGTGTGCCTTCGTTGAAGGTTGGACATCGGGCTGGCAACTCAACACCATAAAAAAAACAAATGACAATCATTAGCAGACCGGAGTTCTGCTGTGGCGACCCCTAACCGGGAAAAGACAAACAACAACATTGATTTAAGTTTACTTTTAAACCACAGCAGGTGAGTTAGACTATCTGAGTAGTATGTCACAGTGTTTAATACTTATATTCCAGGAAAATGGCATCAGTAAACTTTCCTTTGTCTGGGCTACTCAGCAGGCTCTTTGGGCAATGACTGATGGTGAGTTTCATATCTGTTCCTTTTTTTTTTCCTAGAAGGAATCAATCCACTATGGAGTCAAACATAGAGCATAATACAAATTTTGATGATCATCCACCTTAAAAGTATATAGGTTAAGGTAAGCACAGATGGTCATCTATGTTAAAGGTATATAGTTTAAGGTAAGCACATGGGATATAACACAGGAAACAGCCATCTCCTATTCTGAGTAGAATTTTTTTATTAGTCAAAAACCCCAGCCAATTGTCTAGATAAATTATTCAATGATATGACAAAGAACATTTTTTACTAAAATATACTAAAAATGAAACCTGTGAAACTGGTAACTATCATATATTATCCCACTTGTCATGTTGTGATGTTGGAAGTATACTCTTTCCAGTAATGTTGAGGGGATATCTGTTCTTCCCACTACGTCCTAAGCTCCTGCGTCTAAAGAAGGCAATTTCACAAATTATTTCTTCATCTGTAAGTTTGTATGAAGATTTATACTTGCAGACAATATTGGTTAAACATATATTTTTTGACACCATCATTCTTCTCTTCAGGGTTAAAGGAGAGCCAGAGGCTATCCCAGAAACCAAGCAAAAATTCAACATATGGCAGAACAGCGATCCTGTGTGGACACATGCACATATATGCAAGTGTGGACACACACACACACACACACACACACACACACACACACACACACACACACACACACACACACACACACATGCATGCAAACTCTGTTTCAAACATAAACACACACACACGTGCAAATTGTCTCATTCAGACATAAACACGCAAACAGACACACACACGTGCACACACACACACACACACACACACACACACACACACACACACACACGTGCAAACACTCTCTTTCAAACATAAACACACACACACATACAGACACACACACATGGAAACTCTTTATATATGCCAGCAGGTAATTTAGTTGATCTCCAATCTGCCTATCAGCATGTCATTGATGAAGGAAGAAACAGGATATTCCATTGGCAACCCATGCAGTCCAGTTAGGAAGCAAGCCAGAAAACTGAGGGCTATGGGCAACAATAATTAGGTAGTTAATCCAGAAGATTAAGGCTCTAAACTGTTAATGGGTTGCTCATTGTAGCCAGGGGTACATGGTTTGATTCCATCCACCTCCAATTGACTACAGTGTGATTCTGATTAAGTCACTTAACCAGACAGTGCTCCAAGTCACACCTGAAAAGTGATGCTTTGTGTCCAATGTGCTTATGCAACTAACAAATGTATACAAATGCTAACTGATGATTAAAAATAAAACTTTTAGCCATTAGAAACATAATTCTGGCTTCAGGAAAAACTGTACAACATTGAACATAAGGTTTTCTTTACATGACCATTTGCTGTGCAGGCTTCAGAAATCATTAATTCTCTTTATCTGAACCAGGTTACAGCATAAAATTACATCAGTCAAAAACTGGAACATATCTCTAAACTGTACAGATTTTCGCAGACTGTCCAGATTTTTGCCTTGTACCTTTGGTCCATTTTTCATACAATTGTGGTTTTCTGGCAAAATAGTGACAAATCATTCAAGATTAAAGTTAGAAAATAATGACAGACATTTGAGTTTCAGACTTCATACCCTTCAGAAAATTCATGCTCATGCAAAACCTGTTATTCTATCAACTTTCTAAGTTTGTAAGTGCAATATTTAAGAATTGTCCCTATTCTGGGGCCTTTGTCCCACTTTTACTTATGGCTTTGTCCAGATTTCTTGCTCTAAGAGGTTGAGAGGTTTGGATACTAACATCTTGACCAAGCCTTGCTTACACTTGTGCATCCCAAACAAGATGAACCCATATTATTAAAATCTTTGTAGCCTTTGGAAATCAATGCTGCACAGAAAGGGATACCTATACAAATTACTTTGTTACTCTAAGAGGGATCAGGGGTTCAGTTCTAACTGATTATAAAGGATCACCGTGAATGTGTAAGCCAATACAAATTATTTCCATAACTATTTCCCCAACTTTGTTTTGCTAGCATTTTCTTACTACACAGCCATAACAACAATACAAACACTTTCTGAATGAAAAGGCAATCTGATAAGTGGATTTCTACCATCATTATCACTCCTTTCCTATCTCATTTAATTACCCTCAACTCTAGAGAATCTCCCCTAGTAAGTCTTTTTTGAGCCTCGTCCCTATCTGTACTTCATTTCCTCCCAACCATTTAGTCCATTTACCCAAAATTAACATTATTCTGGTCTACCACCTTCCCATGTACTCCTCCATAGTTTTGTATGACACCTCCTGACTCTTTTTTTTTTTTCTTTTATCCACCACCATCACAATAATCACACAATACTTGTTTTGATACAGATAGCCATAAGTATCACTGCTGCTATTTCTCCCTCTGGTCATTCATCGCTCTAATTATTCACCCCACAACAAACATAACTTTTTCCCAATGAGGATGAGGAAAAACTCAAAGGGGACTAAATGCCCCTGACTGTCATTAATATTGAGATATTAGCTTAAGAAAGGATAACATTTAGTTGGAATAGAATAAAACCAGTTATATAGTCCTGCTGAAACATTTTCTCAAACTCTAAGGAGACTATAGGCTGACATCAAAAGCTGCAAAGTTCAGAATCTTAGCAGGTCACCAAAGGGATTCTGGGAAATGGTCCTGGACAACAAATTTCAGATTCTTCAAGTGCAGTGAGTTGCAACATTTTTTCAGTTCTTTGAGTGCTGTGTGTAACACGTGTTCCTTGCACAGGTCATAACTGGTTCTACCATCTCAGAGAGAATATATCAGAGGTGCTGATCCCATCAGGCCCTGCCATACCAAGCATTAATCCTGAGGCTTTATCTAATGCCCTTATCACCTGCCTTGATAATCCCTTAAATTTCAAGGTAGTATTTTAAAATTAATCAAAAGCTGCTGGAAGAACTGCAGAAAAATACTGTTCATTCTCAGAGTACTCTACAGCCTTCCTCTTTTAGAATTTCATACCTATAATTATTAAAACTTTGGACCATATTAATACCTGTCTTTTCCCACTATTATTATGCATCCAGTGCTTAAATATGAAACAGTAATTCTGATATTCCTTAGAGGTTGGTGACTTTAGGCCTATTTCTAGCTTAATAACTATTGCTAAATTTTTATAAAGTTTTACAATTTATTTACAACCAAATAAACCACTAACAGCATAAAACAATAACTCCAAAAATGGAAATAAAATGTCATGAACAAGGCACATAAAAAGAACTGTTTAAGAAAAGGTTCAGATCTTTCTTCCTATATCATTTCCAGAACTTCATCAGAATGTTTGAATGCCAACAAACATGCATTTAAATATAGTAAAACCTCTGTCATGTGATTCAGTCAAACCAATGAAAAATATTAAATGTCAATCAAATAAATAACCAAGAAGTAATAATAATATTAAACAATCATAATTCATTATAAATTTTACAAAAATCACAAGTCTAAAAATATTTAATAGAAAGAAAAACTACCTGCTAAGTTATGCAAGCAATAATGCCCAACAGGGTGCATGTTAATGTGTAATTAATGCCCACCCAGGGGTGTTGTGAGGCCCAACGCTGCATGCAGAGGGCATCTACACCCTTGGAAGGGCATTAATTACACATTAAAACACACCCTGGAGGGCATTATTGTGCTTAGAGAATGGGCTCTCTGTAAAATTGTTGTTCATAGGCTCATAGGTAGGTACTAGGCTATCTACCCATGGGCATTTATAAACCTAGCCAGAGTGTGCCGGCTTTCGCTGGCCCATTGATTAATTAACTGATCCTCTGTCAAGCAGAGACAATGAAGTGATCCCAGGGGTGTATTTTCTGTTACCCATCCAGTCGTCAAGGTTTCTCTTGAAGAGTGTTAGTGAGGGGCTCTGGCTGATGGAATTTGGAATTTTGTTCCAAAGCATGGGGAGTCTCTGTGACAGAAATCTATCTCTCCAGCATGTTCTATTTATTGTTGTGGTGAGGTTTAGCTCACTAGAGCCCGTGACTCACAGTGACTTGGATTTCTTTAGGTGGAGCATGTCCATCAATTCTGAGTTGGACATGGCTTTGTAAGTCAGGCAGAGATCACCTCTGAGTAAGTGATATGCCACTGAGTACAGCCAGAGTTTTTTCAGTCAGGCTGCATAGGACATATGTTTGAGACCAGTAATCCTCTTGGTGAGGTACTTTTGTGGTCTTTCCAGCTGTTGGAAGTGTCTTGTGAGGTACATCCCAAATGGGGCATTGTACTCTATGATGGGTCTAATGAGTAACGAGTAGAGGGGCACTATAACCTCTTTATTTCTAGATGCGAAACCTTTAGTAATTAGATGGGCCACATTGAAGGATTTCCTAACTACTTTGGCAATATGATTGTCAAAGTAGAGATTGCTATCTACCTGGGTCCCCAGATCTCTTATTACCTCTTCTGTATTAAGGGGGCTGCCACCTATGCGGTAATTCATGGGTGTTTTGTTTTTCCCAAATGGGATGACTATGCATTTTTTGGCATTTAGCTTGAGGCCATGACTTTGACACCAGGTGTCCATCTCAGTAAGGCCCTTTTGGAGGATGTCCGTGTCAGCTGGAGAATCAATTATGGCTCCCAGTTTGCAGTCATCGGCGAACTTGGTTAGCCATAGTCCTCCTGTGTTTGCCTGTACTTCTAAGAAGTATATGTCAAACAGTAGGGGTCCCAGGACCGTGCCTTGCGGGACACCACTTGTGACTGGTTTAGAGTCGGACCTGGAGCCCGCTATTCTTACCGTGTGAGTTCTGTCTGTAAGCCAGTTGGCAACCCATCTCGTGATGCAGGGGTTTATGTTCAGGCTGGTGAGTTTTTCTGTAATACCTGAGTGGGGAATGGTGTTGAAAGCCTTGGCGAGGTAAAGGTAGGCTGTGTGAACCACCTTTCCCTCATCTATGGCCTTGGTGACTGTCTCGAAGAAGTCAACCAGGTTTAGTAGGCATGATCTGCCCTTAACAAAGCCGAACTGGGTTGGGTCAAGTGTTTGGAGGTTCCCAATGTCTTTGTTAATGAGTTCCATGATGATGTTCTCCATAGCCTTGCAGACCAGGCTAGTCAGGCTTATGGGGCGATAGTTACCAGGGTCAGTTGTGGCCCCTCCTTTGTAGAGAGGAATAGCCATTGCTGTGCGCCATTCTATGGGCGTGTGGAGAGGCTGAGGTTGAACAACGTGTTTAGGTGGGGGGTTAGTTCATTCTGTAGTTCGTGCAAGACGCAGCCTGGGACACCATCTGGTCCCATTGACGTTGTGTTTTTGGCTTTTGAAAGGGCTGTTTTCACCTGTGCGTCTGTGATTTTTGGGACACTACATTTTTCCGGTATTGTTGTGGGCCCTTTTGGAGGTGAGAGGGGGGTGAAGTTTGCACTGAATCTATCTGCCAGGATGTTGGCAATATCAGTAGGTTCAGTATATTTTGTGCTATTTTGCACTAGTTCAGTGCATATCTGCAAGTTGCCTCTTAGATTCTTAACATAGCTAAAGAAGGCTTTGTGGTTATCTTTTGAATCCTTGGCTATTTTTCTTTCGAAGTTAGCCTTGGATGATTTCATGAGGGACCTCAGTTTCTTACTGATACTGATCAGGGATGTCTTTCCTTCTTGAGATTTGCTTTTTTTCTGAACTAGTTTCCTCCTTCTATTGTATAGCTTGCTTATTGCAGGGGTCCACCAAACTGGTTTCCTTCTCTTAGAGGAGTGAGTCTTGGTTTTGCTAGGGATCCATGCATCCTTGTACATGCTCATAGAGTGCATTTGTAAAGGTTTCTGCATCTTGGGCAGCATTATCATTTAGCGTGGGAGTTGTGAAACTTACCACCTCTGTCTTAAGTAAGGTGAAGTTTGCTTTAGAAAAGTTTTTTACTGGGGTTTCCTTAGTTGGGGTGGTGGTGGGGTGTGGACATCCAGAGTGATTAGTTTATGGTCTGATCTAACCAGTGACGGGTTGACCTCCAGTGTGGGACACATATCTCCCATGTTGGTGATGACCAGGTCCAATATGTTTTCACCTCTGGTAGGGGAGTTTACCAGCTGATCCAGGGCGTTTGAGCTGATGAATTCCAGGAAGCGCTGGGCCTGGGAATTTGTACTCGAATAGTTTTCCCAGTGAATGGTAGGGTAATTGAAATCACCCAATATCATCGGCGTTTGAGTTGATGAATTCCAGGAAGCGCTGGGCCTGGGAATTTGTACTCGAGTAGTTTTCCCAGTGAATGGTAGTGTAATTGAAATCGCCCAATATCAGGGTGTTTGGTAGGACCTTCATGTTTTCCATTGTCTCCAGAAAGGTGGAGTGGTGGTCCTAGGTCATGGAGGGTGATCTGTAGCAGGCCACAATTTGCATTGCAGATTTGCCCGATGTTAGTTGCACATGGATGATCTCAGAGGTATCATGCTGTGTCACTAACCTGGAGGTGTAGGTATCCTTAATGAATATGGATACACCCCCTCCTTTTGTGTTTCGGTCCGTGTTCTGTGGCCAAAACTTGTGGTATGAGTTGTAGCCCAGTAGTGCTGGGGTGCTCTCTGGAGCCTTGAACCAGGTTTCAGTTACTGCACAGATGTCGACGTTCTCAGTACTGAGGAATGCTTCGAGCGTGTGCATTTTGAGATTTAAATTCATGGCGTTGAGTAGCATAACCCTCAGTTATTTGTTAATTGTGCTGTTTACGGAGGTGGGTTTGACTTTTGAGCCTTGCCTAAAAAAGACACTATGGGGGCAGCATGAGCCTTGGGCAGTATTCGAAAGCCTAGGGGTGACAGGTGCAAGCCATCTCTTGTGAAGCAACGTGGCTTGTTGAGCATGTCGTCCCAGGCTGATAGACACTGGATCCCCTTTGAATGACACCAGAAGCTTAGCCAATTGTTGAAATTGATAATTTTTTTCTTTATACTGAGGTATCATTCTTGGTGAGGGCAGGATGCTACTCAGGGTCAGGGTCATACCAGCCTGGGCTACATGATCAGAGAGCTCTTCCATGTCTGTTTTCATGTAGTCCAGGGAGGTACATCTCAGGTTATTCACACCAACAGGAACAATGACAGAGTCATATTTGTACTTGTTCTGGAGTGACCTGAGTGCTTGTGTTATGTGGTGGATTCTGACTCCCGACAGGTAGCTAACAGTAACCTTCTGCTTGTCCAGCCTATTGAGTGGGATGTCAGTGTGCCTGACTATAGAGTCACCTATTACTAGTGTGTTAGGTATGTTATTTTGCCTTAAGGGCTGTGATTGTGCGGTACACTGATTTTGTGTTTTATGTGTTGTCTGGTTTGTGACGGGAAGTGCAGGTTGTTTGGGTGTCTGCTTTGGAGGTCTCTGATGCTTTTGCAGGTTTTTATTTAGAACCTCCGAGTATGATTTTGTGTATTTATGTATATTTTTTGCCAGTGCTGTTTTAGTAGGTCTGTGTGCGGCTGGAGTTGTGGTGCAAGTGTTAATCTTCTCCTCTTGACTGTCTGTTCCAGTCTTGGGTGGAGACAGCTTAGCTTCCAGTTTGGCTGTATAATTGCATCTCTTGCATATGTTAGTGTTTTGTGGTAGGAGGAGAGGGTTGTCTGTGTACATGAGGCAGTTGTAACATTGCCTCAGGATACCCAGATTCACCAGCTGGACTGGAGAGTGCACCTGAAGTTGCTCTTTGGTCATGCATGAATAGTAGGGTGAGCTGCTTAGTCGCTTGGTTGGTGAAGGGTGAATAAAGGGCCTTGCCCTGCTGGGCAATCAGTGTCAGGGTATATTAGTGCTTGCTATTAGGTCTGAGTAAGTGCTGGGCTGTAAGATGCTTTTTGAGTGCTTAGGTTGAGAGTTAGACTAGTTTCAAGGGAAAAACTGAAGAAGAGGCTTAGTGGAGATGGGTGCGCAAAACCGTGCAAATGCGGTTTTTATAGTAGGGAAATAAAAGAGATAGAAATTAGCCCAAAATGGCCAATAAACTACTAACGTCTGGGCTGGAAACACTCCTCCAGGGACAGATAGGTTGCTCAAAGCTCCCCTCTCTCACAGATGAACACATAAACTTCCTTCTATCCAAGTAAGGTATGGGCAACTCAGAAACTAGTATCATAGCCCTGAATTCAGCACTAGCCTGAAAACTGGACTAAACTAGCTTAGAATGGTGGGAAACAAGGATTTTTTTTTTTTTTTGTTTTTTTGAAAAGATAAGGCAAAAACAGTAAAAATACACTTAAAACAGCTTTAAATGACTACAAACGATCAGAAAAGGCTATCGCACTTTAGTGTGTAGCCTACAACAGTTAAACAAATTATTAAACAAAAAATAAATTTTTAAAAGTTCAGGCAGTCAAATAAGTACAATATGCGAACAACAAGCTTTTAAATCACAATAAATGCTGGAAAATCTCCGTTTAGGCGGAAAACAGTTAAGTACAACAAGAAAGTACAGAAAACTGATACTTAATCACTCCAAAGTCTCTCTCCTAAGCTAGAAGGCTTGTATCAGTTTAAGGCTTTCTAGTGCTACCAGTAGGTTAGTTACAGGAAAGATGGGAAACAAGCGCAGATGTGGTCTTTTAAACCAGAAAGTTAAAAGAGACGGACAAATTGTCCAAATGGTCAATAAACTACAATTTCTGGGCCAAGAACCTCTCCTCTCATGGTAGATAGGCTACCTAGTGCTTACCACTTCCACTGATAAGCTAGAAGGCTTTCCTCCAACACAGAAAGGCTTGCGGGGCTCAGAAGCTTACCAACGGTCCTGGATACAGCAACTCTGTATCTGGACTAGGCTAGTTACAGGAAAGGTGGGAAACAAACGTAAGTGCGGCTTTTAAACCAGAACTTTGAAAGAGATGGAAAAAAACTGCCCAGATGGCCAATAGCTACAATTTCTGGGTCAAGAACCACTCCTCTTGTGGTAGATAGGCTACCTAATGCTTACCACTCCCACTGATAAGCTAGAAGGCTTCCCTCCAACACAGAAAGGCTTGGGGGGCTCAGAACCTTACAAAGAGTCCTGGAATACAGCAAATCTGTACCTGGACTAGACTAGTTACAGGAAAGGTGGGGAACAAGTACAAATGTAGGCTTTTAGGCCAGCAAGTTGAAAGAGATGGAAAACTGCCAAAACGGCCGAATAAACTACAATTTCTGGGCCAAAACTCACTCTTCCCGTGGAGAATAGGCTACCTAGTGCTTACTACTCCCACTGATAAGCTAGAAGGCTTTTCTCCAACACAGAAAAGCTTGGGAGCTCAGAAGCGTACTAACAATCCTGGATACAGCAAGTCTGTAGCTGGACTTGACTAGTTACAGGAAAAGCAGGAAACAAGCTTAGAATTTTTTTTTTTTGTTACAAAAAAGCAGCTAAAACAGCAGTAAATACAATTCAAATTGTAGTGCAGGCCAGCACACCCGAGCATGTAGCAACACTACAGCAAATACAGTTCAAATAAATGCAAAATGGCTCGCAAGGGCAGTTAGCCTAGTACTAATCTATGAATCTATGAATCTATGAATTAAATTAACAAATGACTAAAAACAAGTGCAGAAGGCAGTAAATTAGAAGGCTACTAACAAGCAATAATAAGTGCAAAGAGCGACTGAACAGATAGCATGCAGAAAAGCAACTAAGACAGTTACAGTAAGAGCAGATGAATAACATATATATATATATATATATATATATATATATATATATATATATATATATATATTTTTTTTTTTTTTTTTTTTTTTTTTTTTGAGGGAAGGAACAGAACAGGAGTAAGAGGCTACAGGGTTGTCCTTCCCAAATGCTCTCTTTGTACACAGTAGGAGTGCCTGAAATCAGAATATGATCTCACTGCACTCAGCTGAGGGAGCAAATGATATGGGCCCAGAAGGAGTATCCAAATACAAATCTACAAGAGGGGCGGGCAATTTCAAAGCCACCAACATTAATACCAAAACAAGAACAGGGAGTGTGGGTGAGAAACTAACTGTAGAGAGACAGCCACAACTTCAATTGAGTTATTATTAAGTGAAAAACACAGATAAATAAATTAAATACAATACTATATGCAAAAGAGCAGATAAAAGTGTACTTAAATTCACTTATACATCCAGCTGATTTCAGGTAGATGTAAACTGGCCAAAGCTCTGATATTAAGCAATTGTGTTTTACTTACTTATGTATTTTTTAAGTTCCATTTTATTTTTTAATATATTTTTGATGTAAAATAGTTCCTCTTCCCAGCGTTTCATACTTGCTGTACTATATGTTAATGGTGTTGGAGAAAGCATTTTACATCCAAAATATATTAAAAAATAAAACAGTACTCAAAAAAACACATAATTAAGTAAAACACAATTTTACAGAGAGCACATTCTCTAAGGGCTGGCAGAGATCATTCTCTCTTCACTCTCTCTCTCTCACACATGCTACCAGGGGATTGTTGGTTCACTTTTGCACTTCACTCACTTTCTTTCTCTCTCGCTCTCTCTGTCTTACACACACACACACACACACACACACACACACACACACACACACACACACACACACACACACACACACACACACACACACAGTCTCTGCTTTCATGCACACATACATGCAGACAGAAATGCACACACACACACACACACACACACACACACACACACACACACACACACACACACACACACACACACAGTCTCTGCTTTCATGCACACACACATGCAGACAGAAATGCACACACACACACACACACACACACACACACACACACACACACACACACACACACACATAAACACTCACACACAGTTTCTCTTCACTCACACTTGCAGACAGAAACATACACACACACACACATGCACAGTCTCTCTTCACTCACACATGCAGACAGAAATGCACACACACACACACACACACACACACACACACACACACACACAAACACACAAACACACACACGCACTCACTCACACACAGTTTCTCATCACTCACACCTGCAGAAACACACACACACAGTCTCTCTTCACTCACACATGCAGACAGTAATGCGCACACACACACACACACACACACACACACACACACACACACACACACACACACACAGAGTTTCTCTTCACTCACACCTGCAGACAGAAACACACACACACACACACACACACACACACACACACACACACACACACTCACACACAGAGTTTCTCTTCACTCACACCTGCAGACACACACACACACAGTCTCTCTTCACTCACACATGCAGACAGAAACACACACTCACACACACACAAACACACAATCTCTCTGCTTTCATGCACACATTCACTCACATATGCAGACAGAAACACACACACACACATACACACACACACACACTCAATCGAACGCTCTCTCTCTCCCTTACTCTCATACACACATACAGTCTCTCACACATGCTTTATTTTGTTTTTTATTTTTTTATTTTACACTTGCTAAACAGCAAATGCACTGCTTAGCGAGTGTAAAATAATGGCTCACTTGTTCTCACTTTCACTGATATGCATGCAAACACACACACACACACACACACACACACACACACACACACACACACACACACACACACCTAAACAGCAGAAGCACTTGTTAGCGAGTGCAAAATAATGGGGTCTATTTCGTTTTCTGAATCAGAGCTCCACGGCAGCTTGATATGCTGCTGTGAAGCAGTGGACTTGTTTTTCTGTGGACATTACTTGTACATTAATACCCTGCTGGAGAACGTTCATTCTCCAATCAGGGTACTGATGTACAATAAGCTCATTCTCTTAAGCTTATTAACCTAGTTAACTGCAGGAAGTATCAAATCATACAACAGTGAATCATAATGCCATCATGGAGTTTGCCTTGCAGTTGCAGTGTGCAACTATAGACTTAGTGGCTGAGTCCACACATTGGGAGTGCGGAGGGCCAAATACCAACACATAATGCATGTGCATGTGATGTTACTTTGATTTACCTGTACCAAGCACAAAAGGGCACTGCGTGTATGTTCCCTTTGTGATTAATTTATTTCCACTAACATATCATTTTGATAGGTCGTGTAGTCAATGTGACAACACTGATGTATTGTGCATCACTGTAATCCCATACTGGATATTATTTCAATACACATCAGATTATGTCACCATCCTGGTCAATAGAGACAAGGGTGTAATAGTGACTCAGGATGTTACTGTGGGTACAGTGGCAGAAATTATATTCCTTCTTGGGGTTATTAGGCACAATGCTTTATAGAATAAGGAGCCTGACATTTCAGAAGGATGTCATAGCAAAACCTCTGCTTGTCTGGGAGGAGAAGTCAACTGAGGTGGTTTGAACACCTAGTGAAGCTGTTTCTGGATGCCTCCTGTAGGAGGGCGCCAGGTATGGCCACAGTGGGAGGTAGCCCAAGGGCACACTCCAGACCTTCAGGAAAGATTATTTTGTCAAAACTTGCCTAGAAGTCCCCTGCAGAACCCACAGGATGAGATAGTGACTACTGATGTGGTTAAGAAAGTCTGGTCTGTCCTGCTCAGTAGGTTATCAGTATCACTAGTTCCTTGACCAAAATAAGTGGTTTATAAAAGGGGTGCATAAACAGCTGAATTTTTATAGTTATGCAAAAGACTTTTACAATGCACTTGCAGTAGCCATGTTTCACTGAAAATTCAAGTCCTGCTTGCAGAGTTGGACTAAAGATATGATGCTACATCTGGTTGTAATATGCCTGAGTAGTTTACTGTATAAAGTATGATAGCTCCAGGATATCTTTGCATCTCCTACCTTATCATCTTCCTGGTTTAACTGCATGGGTTGTCTGTTATGGTGACGTTATTTCTCAGTCTAAAAGATAATTTTATCGGCTCTGCTTCCTTATCTACTTTGTCTTGTGCACTTTGTGAAAATCCGCATCTTATTTACTGCAGAAGTATCAGGACTATCACTTTCAGTGCTGCATTACATTTTGTTCATGATCGTTTCCAGATTGCCTTCAGTTCTCTAAACTGAGATAAACCCTGTTCATTGTCTGCATCTGATGAAAAAGTCAGATGAGTAGGCCAGTGAAGCAGAGCCAGATGTTCAAAGATAGGGTAAGAGGGTTTCAATAGATTCAAAGGATCACATTGACAACTGACAGTAACACATGACCTTGAAAGAAAAATCATGTTCTTCTAAGGAAAACTCCAAACACCACACCAGGTAACTCACAGTAGGTAAAACGATCCTGGATAAATACAAAAATATAAAAATAAAGACCAAAATCTGTCTCAAGTAATTCCACTAAAAGTTGTAAAAAATCATGTTTAATAAATGCTAACTTTCACACATACAAGGGCTTCCTCAGGCATTTAAAAGATACACATAAGAATAAAGAATCTATATAAAGGTATTCAGAACCAATCCCATGTCGTAGACAGGCCAATGATATACAATAAAGTATTTAATGAGAATAAATCAAATTCTAAAATGTCTTAATTTACTGGCTTTAAAGATACATTTTCATTTAAGCTAGAGTAAGTATCTGCCCCGAGTCTTGGAATCCATTTATATTCATATTTTTCAGTTGGAGCTACTATATTACCCTCTCTTTGGGTTTTGCTTAATTACTAGCAAAGAAGCAAAACAAAATTCATGATGTTCACCCTTTTCAGTAATATGTTTGCTGACAGCATTCTGAGTATAGTCTGTTTTAATATTTGATTGATGCTGACATATCTTATCTTTAATCTTTCTGTTGGTCTTGCCTACATAAAATGCAGAACAGTGTCACATATAGCTAGATAGATTACAGTAACAGTATCACAGTCAGCATAAACAGTGAGGGAGGTGTTACTTTTCACAGCTGGATGCACAAAAGATGTTACTTCAGATATATACTTGCAAAAGGAACATCTAGAACAAGGATGTATTCCTTTTATTTGACTATATCTACAATCTTCAATATTTCTTTGTTTCTAGTTGCATACCTGCTGTTTAAGTGACTGCTGTTTCTTAAAAATGAAATGTGGAACATCTGGCAAGACTCTCCCTTTAACATGAATATTGAAGAGAATGTGCCAATGTTTTCTAACACTACTTTGCATTTGTTTGGATAATTTATTATAAGTTAGTAGGGACCTCATATTACTATCCTGTTTCTCACCACCATTCCATGGTTTAGGAGTTAATTTGCTAAACAATGAAACAACACTTGACTGTTCTCCTATTGATCACCATTTTCTTTGCTGAATCTACTCCAGATAAATAATAACCTCTATCTAGAAAGTCTTGTGTCGATATATCTAGTTGCATGCTAAAGATATCGTCTGATGTATTTAATCTCTTCAAATGCAGCATCTGCATCTTAACTATATTTCTAAAAATAAAAACGGGATGAAGGCTATGTTGATGCAAATAAACATTTCCCTTCAATTCCTTGGTGAAAATCGATGTATCAAGGAAGCCATTTGCTATTTTAGACATTAATGCCAAGAAATTCTATATTATATTCTGAAGCTGTAACCTTAAAGGTCAGATCAACAGTTCCAGTCATATAATTCACTAAATAGTGTAACTGTTGGACAGTTCCACCCCAAATCAAGAAAATAAAATTCACAAATCATTTGCAGAACAATGCATCACAGTAAAATGGATTCTTCCTACTCAAGACATGCTCTGCTTTCCACATGTACATTACTATATTGGCATTAGTATTGGCCACTGGTGTACCCATCACCACCCCTTGCTTCTAAGGTACTGAGGAGAAAAGCAGAATGAGAGAGCTTAAACCTTCTAAGCAACAAGCAAATCTAACAGCTGTATTTTCAAATGAATATCTAAGACATACACTGAATGTGCAGGGTCTTTAACAGTTCAATTTATAAGTAACAAACTGGACACCCCAGCTATATAACCTATTACAATGTAACGTTGTGTTTACGTTGGGTGTATAAGCTGTTTGTAAGGCTTGACTTTTGTAGCTTTTTGTAATGAACTGCTTTGGCCCCAAAATAATGGGTGTGAATAACCTGCTTATAAGATTTTACTTACACATTTTTGTAGTATATTCTTTCAGTTTTACTAATCAGTTTTTATATGTAACTATTTATAAATTATGAACCTATATCTTTGGACTCGCACCTGTTTCCCTATTGGACATATGGGAAGAGATGGCTAGGCTTAAAATGGCTTATTGGGGCCATCAGCCTAGTAATCAACTATATACCTCTACATATAATACTTTGTTTTGTTTTATTTTTAAGAGAAATCTGTACTTGAATGATGTAATTTTAGGGACTTCATCACCTCAGGTCCTTCCTATAATCAATGAATTCCAGTAGGTATAACATGGTAAACAAAATGTAAATAAATAAAATAAATGTATTCCACAAACAAATGGGCATATACTATTGAATTTTCCTTGAAAAACATGGCAGTAGTAATGTTCACATTTAGAAGGATAACCTAATTCATGAACAGTTCAAACACAATCATATCTCTCAACTGTACAGATTTTCACAGAATATTCAGATTTTTTGCATTTTTTTGTGTGGTTTTTTTTGTGCTTTTGTGGCAAATCATGAAAGACTGAAGTCAATACATAATGACAGATATCTGAGTTTCAGACTTCATATCCTTCAAAAAAAATCCATGTTAACCCATGAACTGTTATTCTAGCAACTTTATAAGTTCATAAGACCATTATTCAAAATTTGTCCCTGTTCTGGCTCCCCTGGCTGTGCATAGCAAGTATAATCTCCTACTCTGTAGCAAGATGTATTGAGAAGTTTACTCACCACCACAGATAGTGTTGACAGACAGTGACTCAATCAAAATGATACCTGTGGAGACCATTAAATAGTTTAATTTCCAAATTGTGCAGATCATAATACAAGATGGCATTCCAAAGCTCAAATAATGATGCTTTGACACACTCCAGCAATAGACGTGGCTGCAATGGAGTCTAACATACAACTGAAGAAAGGGTCTATATTAGAACATCGAAGTTTCAGAACTTTGAATGTTCTAATATCGACCCCTATTAAGCGAAAACTGATAACATCGAAAATTCAGAACAGCAAATTTTTTCCTAGGGAAAAAATTTGCTGTTCCAAAACACATACGCACAACACAAACACACCAAACAAACAGCAATCCACACACATACACCTAAAATCTTACATCTAACCCTACACTAAACTGTACATACATCACTATCTACCCACTTACCTTAACCCAAACCCTAACCCTAAGGTCTGCCACTATCGCACACACACCTCACCTGCGCCCTAACCCTAACTCACCTACCCTGCCCTAACCTTCATGTCCATACATTCGCACACTTACCTGACCTGCGCCTTAACCCTAACTCACCTAACCCGCCCTAACCCTCACGTCCACACAATTGCACACTTACCTGAACCCGACCCGTAACTTTCCACCACAGTGCTGAAAATAGCGAAGCGACAGGAATGGACAACCAAATTCTTTCCCTAGGAAAGAATTTGGTTTACTGAAACTTTGCTATTTTCAGCTTTCGCTTATTAGGGGTCGATATTAGAACATTCGAAGTTCTGAAACTTCGATGTTCTAATATAGACCCGTAAAGAAAATGGAGGAGAAGGGAGGAGTTAGCTAACAGAGCTAGGCTACAGAAAAACAGCTAGGACAAAATACAAAAAAAGCAATTTCTTAGCTGAACAGCAAATACACTAGCATGTGTAACATGACACCCCCTGCCTGAAATCTTTAGATTTTGCTAAACATCAATAACAATAAACATTACATCCATGACATATTTGAAACCTCTTTATCCACTGGATCCTAAAAAACAAGAGGGAGGGAAGAACAACAGGATAAATGCAAACATCATAATGAATTCTTGCTGTTGCCAATGCCTCTGAAGACCTGGGCAAACAGGAACAGAAACAGATCAAAGGTCAGGTCGCAGAATCTAAAGATGCATTCTCATGCTTGGAAAGAAGTAACACCAGATTGGTGACAGGTCTAAAGAAAAGTCACTCTGAACCTTTCTTAATTACCTTGACCTTAACCTTCCAAACCTTTCCATTATTACTGCCCATAGTTTGTGTAATGAGTCCCATGGTCCAGTGGTTACAATGAGCATCTTTGTCTTTAAGAAAAAACACATCACCTACTCTTAAATTCAGCTTATCGACTTGCCATTTACTGTGACCTTGAAGAGTGGAAAGCTATTCCTTCTTCCAGTGACTCCAGAACACATTTGCAAGGTGTTAAACTTGTTTCCATTGTTGTCTATGAATATAGAGCAGTCAAGGTCTGCTGGAGGTGCAGGCACTACTAGAATTTTCTGAGTAAGCAGAGTAGCTGGAGTGAGCAAAAATGGAGAATCTGGATCTACAGACAGTGGAACTAGTTGTCTTGCATTAATTATGGCAGAGACCTCTGCCAGAAGGGTAGTTAAGATTTCATGAGTGAGTTGGGAAGATGTGAGACTGAGCAGCATAGAATCTAGGATCCTTCGAGTGATCCCAGTCATGCATTCCCAAGAACCTCTCATGTGAGACGAATGAGGAGGATTGAACTTCCAGTCACACCATTTGCTAATTAAGAATTTCCTTACTTCCAAATCATTGTTTGCTCCTGTGAAGTTGGTTCCACACTTCGATCTTAGGAGCTTTACTGGTCCTCTTATAGAGAGAAATCTTCTGAAGGCATTAATAAAACATGAAGTCTCCTCAGACTCTGACTTCAATGTGCACAGCACGAATGCTGAGACAAGTTAACAGTATGGCCCAATGTTTTTTAGCAACTCCGTGATGAGTTCTATGAGTTGCTAAAGACCAGGGGCCGAAAACATCCATGCCAACATAAGTAAATGGTGGAGCTCTGCTTAGTCTGTCAGGTGGGAGATTTGCCATCTGTTGTTGCTGGTGTCTCCCTCTCAGTTTTTGACATTTGACACATTTGTGAAGTATGGAGCATATGCGTCTTCTAGCGCCGACAATCCACAAAGTTGTGAATCAAATAGCACCTTCAGTAAAGTGGCAACTTTGTTGCTGAACTTCCTTGTGGTAATGTCTTACCAGTAATGTTGCAATGTGAAGCTGGCCTGGATCAATGACAGGATATTGTTCTATATCACTGAAGTTAGCCCTTCCGAAGCGACCTCCAACACTGAGAACATCCTGGTTGTCGATTATTGGGTTTAGTTTATAAAATTGCAAGCTTGTAGTTACGAACCCAAACTAAGTAATATAAAATTCGTTTTATTAGCAAACGCTTTCGGAGAAACCAATGCCCCTCCTTCCTCAGACAAAAATGGCAACATTTCTTGCTATCCTTATATAGGGTAGCAAACAATTACTGTATACTTAATTAACCAATTATGACAAAATTGTTGTAAAATGTCCTCAAACAAACTGATTCTGTCCGTTGTTAAAAATACAAACGCCAAGTATAATTTCATTCATTTCATTCAACACCCCACCAACTTGTATTACAAAAGTAACCACATTTAAATTGTACTAAAATAACTTTATACATAAAAATAGGTAAATAGATAAAATTAAATTAAATTAAATAGAATAATAGGGCTGAAAAACCTTAATTTCACCTTTTCATTGAATAATATCTTAAAAAGCAAGTGATAGAAACATGATCATTCAAGCCCAGATATATATAGGCAGCTGTTAAATTTACTATCCTCACAAAAATAAATGTTGGGATTCGAGGTGGTCCATGGCAAATTAAATTAGAAATGGATGAACTCATTTGGCAAATTCGTACAGCTGCCTATATATGAGGAAGGAGGGGCATTGGTTTCTCCGAAAGCGTTTGCTAATAAAACGGATTTTATATTACTTAGTTTGGGTTCGTAACTACAAGCTTGCAATTTTGTTTTCTCAGTTTGTTTAGTCCTTGCTCGTGGTATTTGGGTTTAGTTTATATAGAAAGCTACATTTGGAAAGATTGAGTCCCTTTGAGATGCTGTGGACATCCTGAGAGTACACCTTATGTTGAACACTTCAGATAATTATCTATCTTCACTATCTTGTGAAGTCTGATATTAGATACAGCCAGCATATCTTGAGTTCTGGGTTCTTGAGTTCTGGCAAGGAGATTGATTGTTTCTTCCTGTGTGGAAAAGGATTTAAGCTTGTCGTCTATATAAAAGTTTCTTTCAACAAACTGACATGCATCAGACCCAAATTCCCTTTCACCCTCTTGGGCAGTTCTTCTCAACCCATATATTGTAACTGCAGGAGATGAGCTGTTACTGAAAACATGTACCTTCATCTGATAGTCTATGACCGTGTCGTTGACATCATTACTGTGGTACCAGCAAAATCTGAGGTAGTTTCTGTTGCCTTTGTGAACAATGAAACAATGGAACATTTTTTGGATGTCAACCATTACCGCAATCAGTTCTTGTCTGAAATGGATCAAGACTCCAATGAGGTTATTGCACAGATTAGAGCCAGAGAGGAGAAGGTCATTAAAAGAAACACCTTCATGGCGAGCACTTGAGTCAAAGACCACTCTGATGTGGTCTGGCTTGTGAGGGTGATTCACACCAAAACATGGAAGGTACCAACATTCTTTCCCTTCCTTTAGGAGAGATGCAGGTTCAGCATGATCTCTATCAAACACCTTCTGCATGAAGTCAACAAAGTGCTTTTTCTTTGCAGATGTCCTGTTTAGAGTGTGTTCTAGTGAAATAAACCATGACTCTGCAAGCTGCTTATTGTTTGGCAATTTCATTCTTGGGGTACAGAATGGTAAGGGTGCCACCCAGCTGTTGGAGTTGCCCTGATAGAATTCTTCACTCATAATTTTAAAGAATTCCTTATCTTCCCTTGTGGCCACCAACTGATCATCTTCATTAATGGTATATCAAACACCATAATGCCAGGATTATCATCCCAGGAGTCTAAGCCATAGTTGTAGCCTTTGATGGCTTGCTGTGGCTTACCATTACTGCATAACCTTTCATTTATACAGTAGTAATGAAGACAGGGTTCAAGACAAGTATTGCGTCCATTTGGAAGAACATGCATATTGAAGGAAGCAACCCTGTTAGGACTCTTGACCTTATCTAAACAGACGTTACCTATGACAACCCAACCTAGGTCCAAGCTGTCAAAAACTGAAAGACTTCCAGCCTCACTGGTGCTAGTGGTGAGGATTGAGGGTCCTTGATTACTGGGGAAGTACACAGGCATCACACAAGCATTGGGCATATGGAGCATTGTTTGGGCTATTGATATATTCACGTACCTTGTGCACCCTCAGTATGTCTCTACCAAGCAGTATCAGGATTTCACTGTCTTTATCAAGGGGTCGTATCTGGCCAGATATGACCTTCAAGTGAGGGTGAAGAGAAGCAGCTTCTGAGGTAGGGATCTCTTGCCTGTTGGTTGGAATCTGGTTGCACTCGATGAGAGTGGGCAGTGGAGTTTCTAGGTTGCCATTGAGAGGAGCTACTATAAGACTGCTAGCTCTCCTGGCAGAGACTTCTGTAATGCCAGCACAGGTGCCCAGAGTGTAAGGCAGGGCATCCCCTGTTATGTTGAGCAGGTCAAAGAACTCTGATCTTGCAAGAGAGCAATTACTTTGCTCATCAAGAATAGTGTACAGTCTTACGGCTCTTTCAGGATGACCCTTGGGGTATACACGGGCCAAGCATATTTTTGCACAAGATTGGTCACTGAGTCCTTCTCCATAGATTCCAGTACATGTGGTGGCAACTGGAGCTTGAGCGACAGTTTGTTCTATGTTCTCCCCACCTTGCTTTGCCTCGGGAGGGTTGACTGTGGATGAAGTAGAAGTATGAAGAGGAGTGGGAATCTTGAGGCATGGTGGGGGATCTGTAGCAAGCTACAATTTGGATTACAGTTTTGCCCAGAGTTAGTTGCACTTGGATAACCTCGGATGCATTATGCTGAGGAACTAGCCTGGAGGTGTGGATATCTTTAATGAATATGGACACACCTCCGCCTTTGGTGTTCCGGTCCAGGTTACATGGCCGAAAGGTGCGGTATGAGTTATAGCCTGGTAGTGTAGGGGTGCTCTCTGGAGCCTTGAACAGGTCTCAGTCAATGCACAGATATCGATGTTCTCCATTTTAAGGAGTGCCTCGAGTGAGTGCATTTTGAGATTTAGACTTCTAGCATTGAGTAGCATTACCCTCAGTTTTTGCTTGCCTGTTTCTGTTATGGTGGTGAATTTGTTATTTGAACCTTGCCTAAAAAAGGCACTATATGGGCTGCAAGAGCCTTAGCCCAGCATCCGGAATCCCAGGGGTGACAGGTGCAGGCCATCTCTAGCAAAGCATCGTGGTCTGTCGACCATGTCATCCCAAGCAGACAGATACTGGATCCCCTTAGAATGACACCAGAAGCTTAGCCAATTGTTGATGTCAATCATTTTGTCCTTGTACTGCAGTATCATTCTGGGCGATGGCAGAATGCTACTCAGGGCTAGGGTCATACCTGTCTGGGCTACAAGATCAGAGAGCTCTTCCATGTCTCTTTTCATGTAGTCCAGGGAGGTACGTCTCAGGTCGTTCACACCAACATGGACAATGACAAAGTCATATTTGTACTTGTGGAGTGATCTGAGTGCGTGGGTTATGTGGCAGATCCTGGCACCCGACAGGCAGCTGACAGTAGCCTTCTCCTTGTTTAGCCTGGTGAGTGGGACATCAGTGTGCCTGACTATAGAGTCAATTATGACTAGTGTGTTGGATACATTGTTTTGCCTTATTGGCTGTGGTTGAGTGCCACACTGGTTCTGTGGGCTATATATCATTTGGATTGTGTTGGGGGGGTGGAAGTTGCTTGCGTTTCTGCTTTGGAAATCTCTGTTGCTTGGGCAGATTATTATTGAGGGCCTCCGCGATTGTTTTTGTGTTTCTATGTGTGGATTTTGGTGGTGTAGATTTAGTGAGAAGATGTTCTGAGTGTGGTGTGGTGCCAGTGTTTACCTTCTCCTCTTAAATGTCAAGTTCGGTCTTAGTTGGAGAGAGCTTTACCTCCAGTTTGGCTAGATAAGTGCATCTCTCACAGGTTGTAGTGTTGGGTGGTAGGAGGAGAGGGTTGTCTGTGTACATGAGGCAATTTCTACATTGCCCCAAGATGCCCAGATTCATCAGATAGACAGGAGAGAACACTGGGAGCTGACCCTTGGACATGCCTGAATAAAAAACTATTTTCCTCTAGATAAGTGAGGAAAGTGAGTACAAGAGCTGTTTCTCTCCAAGCAAATGAGAAAAGTAAGTGCAAACACTGTTTTCCTCCAGGTAACGAGGAAGATTGAGTGCTATAGTAATTAGTAGCTTATTTAGTGCTTACAAGTTCTAAACAAGTGCTGAGCACAAATAAGCACATTCAAGTGCTAAAACTAAGAATCTGTATCTGCACTAGACTAGTTACAGGAAAGAAACAAGTGCAAATGCAGGCTTTCACATCAGAAAGTTGAGAGAGATGGAAAAGATTGCTCAGACAGCCAATAACTACAATTATAGATGTCCACAGAAGCAAGGTGGGGGAGCCAGAAAGTGGAAATAGTATGCCAGTGGTAAGTTGTCTGAAGTCAACAGGGGTACCAAACTATCACCAGAGATTATATCTAATCTTAATGGATAGAAAACAGGCCACACTGCTAAGAGAGACACAGTCTGTGACATAACCATTGTGAAGCCTGCAGTGGTTAAAGAGGAGCAGTATATGATAAGGCAGTCCATTCCAATCAGAGCTTTAGGAGCGACCGCATTCCAAATGCCTTTGGCCAGGGTTAACCTTGACTGGGAGGGTAGAAAAGGAAGCAAACAAGTAGGTGTGTTTGTGGATATCCCTGCAGATGTCTTGATATGCAGTACCTTGTGTGCATGCAGTTATATGCAGTCAGGCTTGGAGAAGGCATTTGCATCTGGTAGCCTGGGGGAGACCCAGACAGACCCCACACCTGAAGCCAGAGCTGATGACGTGGCTATTTCAACGAGGGGAACTACCCTGCAGCAGTGAGCCTGAAGGTGAGCCACAGCTGCTGGTAGATACCGATGCTCCCTTTGACACAGTGGCTGCAACTGCAGAGGTGAGTGGTAGTACCCAGGCTGCCAGTGAGGCACAGCTTTCAGAGGATTCCAGACTTTCTGTGAAAGGGGACCTGGGAAGAGTTACAAAGAAAGAGTTGAGACAGGCTCAGATCTTGGACCCTACATAATGAGGCTTGAAGGAGGTAGCTAGGGTGGCACCTGATTCTCAAGGAAAAGGAGAATCTGTATACTGGAACAAAGTGTTATTGTATAGAGGGTGGATCCCTGAAGGAGGGCTAGAGGGTGAGGTAATACAGCAGCTGGTATTGCCTAGTACCTACCATCTGGTACTTCTAGCCATAGCTCATGACATCATGACATTCCTTTTGCAGGTCATATGAGCATAAAGCATACCAAGAATGCATTATGCAGAGCTTTCATTGGCCTGGGATTGCAAGGGATGTAGCAGGGTACTGCAAGACCTGTGAGCAGTGCCAAAAAGTAGGCAAGCCAGGAGACAAGGTCAAGGCTGCTTTTATGCCCTTGCCTAGCTCACCTTTCTTGATGCTCCCCATTAATGTCTGTGGTTCATTATATATTATATATTGCCTTTATCCCTTTAGGAAATCATTCACTTCCTACTATCTGCTTCACTGTTTACACCAAACCATTCTTAATAACCATATCAAATGCTTTTTGGATATCTAATGGTACCACCCATGCCTTAACCCTTCTCTTTTTTGCACCCAGGCTACAAAATCCCATGACACCTTCCAGTGATCACTCGATCCCAACCTTCAGTAATCATGCTTAGTCTCTGTGAATAACCAGAGTGAGTATCTTCTCCACCATAGCTGACATTACTCCCTTCACAACCTTGGCATCTGCATTACATGAGGAAATAGTTTAAACATTTGCAGTATCCTCTGAATCTCCTTTTCCTTTTTACAGAACAACAGATGTTCATCATGTGATCACTGCTGCAGTAGCCCTAGTTTTATGGTTTATGTCCTGCTAAATGATATAACATCTGGTCAGCTGCCAGTGCTTAAGGGCACATTCTGTAGCTCAAACCACTAACAGGTCAAGCAGAGCTCAAGAAAATTAACAGTTTCGATACCAAGCCGATCATAGCGTTCCTGCTGAATGAAGAATGGTCATTTATTTTATATTTGTTAACCAGGTACAGTCCGGCTGGGCAAGTAGCCCTTTTTCAGTGGAGACTCGGGGAGATAAGAGCCATAACAATAGTACAAAAAGATTACAAATTTTTTAAAAGATTTACAAACGATATACAAAAAGTTTGACAGTTGCCAACAAACACAATTTACAAAAAGGGGAATTTAAAACAGAAAACATTACTTTTCTTAAGCCTTACTACAGATAGTAATATGAAACTCATTAGACATATAACTAAAAACCACTGTGGTATTTTCATTTGGTAGAAGTAAGACAAGAAGATAGCAGAATAGAAAACATTTGATCGAAGGCATGAGAAACTAGCCAGGAGTATTACAGGAGCATAGCTATTGTTGAGTAAGGTATTCCTTTAGGAGTTGTTTGAAGCTATGATCATCATCATGTTATCATCATCATGTGAGCTTTTAAGGATCAGTGGTCAGCTAAGAGTTATCAATTGGCAGGCAGATACGTTTTCTTTAGGAAAAAAAACCTTCCACATTTATTATTTCTTACAAGAAAATGAATTTCTTCTGTAAAATTAAGTAAATTTCTAGGAAACCATTGTATCTGATGTTGTCAGTTTTCATTCTGTGGTTAACTGATGGGTTCGAGACTGATCCCTTGGATCCTACTTAGCCATTGCTAAAGCTTGTGGCAACAAAAACCTCTCGAGCTTCTCCCTTACCCATAATGCACACACCCCAGTTACCTCAGATCCCATTTCCACTTCCAGGAAAGGACATGGTCCTCCGCCTCTCTCGAGCATTAACTTACTTACCACAGTTGGTATTTCTCTTCTTCTTCTTCTTTTCCTATTTTTAAAAAAAATTATTTTCTGTATTAGTTTTTTTTTTTTTTTGATAGCTATGGCAGATAAACCGGCAGGCTTTAAAAAAAGTGCAAAGTGTGGGCACAAGTTGTCAACTTCTATTGCCCAGAACCTTTGTTTATACTGTTTGGGACCCCTCCATTTACAAGAGGATTGCTCAATTTGTCATGGTTTTAATCCTTGTATGTTAGTGGACTGCAAAAACAAGCTTATCTTAAAAGGTCTTCTTCCTTCTTCCTTTGAGGAAGCTATATTGGAGAGTTCTTCCTCTAAGTAAAAAACTGTTAAAGTTAAAAAATCCTCTCTCTAAGTCATCTTCCCTGTCCTCAGCTCTGGACACCTCGAGGAAGAGGTCTCATAAGGACCCATTCTCAACCCCAGATCTGAAGAAGGCAAAAGTGAAAGATCGTGCTAAGGAGAAATTATCGGATCTGTCGGATCTGATGAAGTCTAACCTCTCGGATCTGATTACATCTGATCCCATGCAAACTGAACCTGACCTTCAAGTTACCACATTTCTACCCACAACAAGCTACTCTCTGTCTCTGGATCCAGTTCCTTACCTTCTCTGTTCTAAGAAAGACATAGGTCTCCATCCATATATCACTCTTCCAGAAGCCTAACAGAAGAAGATGAGGAGAGACTGGTGAAAAAGATTCTCTTGGTGCAGAGCCAGATTGGTGTCCCTTTGGATCCTACCCCTCTAGGTCAGGAGTCTCGAGTATCTACTACTCCCCCATTACAGATTCCTCCCCTGACTCCTGTGGTTTCAGAGTTTTTGGATCGGAGTCATCCAGAAACGTCTGACTCCGATCCGAGGATAATCTTATCTTCAAATCTAAGATCTTCTCTGAGGCCTCTGATTCCATCACATCTGGAGAGTTCCCAGAGCCGTAGTCTACCTGTCAGATCTGAGGTGTTAAATTCAACTCTGAAGCTTTTGGAGCTGTCTCTAAACTTTGGAGTCTCGACACTGCATAGCTTGGCTCCAGTTTCCACCTGTGAGGTTTTGTCCTTGGAGCAGTGGAGGTCTACAATCAGAAGTTTATTTGATAAGATCATAGAAGATTACTAGGCTGTTGACCTGGAGGTAATTTTAAGCCTAGCCATTTCTACCCAATGTAATACCATAGAGGTACTAGTCAAGACCCAATATTGCATTTAGTGATGACTGCCCATGTCCAGGAAGGTTGTGGGTGCTATCCCTGTTAAGAATTTACGGTGCCTTGTCCACTCATCTAAGTTTCTCTTGAACAGTGTCATAGAGGTGCTCTGTTTCACATGAATTGGTAGCCTGGTCCAAAGACATGGCAGTAGCTGGGAGATAAATATGTCCCTCCAGCATGTCCTATTTAAGTCCCTGGAATGGGTAGACCTAGACCCATTTGATTTATGGATATGCAGTAAATTCAATAGGTTTAAGTCTTGGGTTGTTCTGTAGGCCAGGCATAAGTCTCCCTTAAGAAGTCTATGTGATACCGAGTATAGTGAAAGGGATTTTAGTCGTCCGTGCAAGGCACATGCTGGAGCCCCATGATCTTCTTTGTTAGAAAACAGTGAGGTCTCTCTAATTGCTGTAGGTGCTTAGTATGGTACAGATAGAATGGGGTGTTATAGGTTCATAGGTAGGTACTAGGCTATCTGCCCAAGGGCATTTATAAGCCTAGCCAGAGTGTGTCATCTTTCACTGCCCCATTGATTAATTAACTGAGCCTCTGTCAAGAAGAGTCAATGAAGTGATCCCAGGGGTGTATTTTCTATTACCCATCCACTCGTCAAGGTTTCTCTTGAAGAGTTTTAGTGAGGGGCTCTGCCTAATGTAATTAAGAATTTTGTTCCAAAGCATGGGGATTTATACTTAATTATGGGCCAGATAAGTGCCAAGTATAGGGGTGTTATAACTTATTTTGCACTTGAGGAGATGCTTTTACTAATCAAGTGAGCTACGTGGAAAACTTTCCTTACAGCAGTAAACACGTGATGGTCAAAGTTAAGATCACGGTCAACCTGTGATCCCAGGTTCCTTACCACTTCATGGGTAGTTAGTGTACTGTTATTGATTTGATAGTGTGAAGGGACAATGTTTGTGCCAAAGGGAATGATGATGCATTTCTTTGCATTCAGTCTGAGACCGTGACTAATACGTCAGTCATTGGTCTGTGTGAGACTCTCCTGGACTATACTGGCATCAGTTGGGGATTCAATGATTGCACCTAGTTTGCAGTCATTTGCAAACTTGGTCAGCTACAACCCTTTAATTTTGACCTGAACTTCTGAGAAGTATACACCAAACAGTAGGGGTCCCAGCACTGACCCCTGTGGCACCCCACTGGTAACAGGCCTGCTGGTTGATGTGGAGTCACCCACTTTGATAGTGTGTGTCTGGTTTGTGAGCCAGTTGGCAACCAATGTTACCACAAGGGGTTTACATTCAGTTTGCTAAGTTTATCAGTAATGCCTGAATGTGGGATTGTGATGAAAGCCTTTGCCAATCTGAGGTATGCTGTGTGCACAGATTTTCCCTCATCAATGGCCTTGGTCACACTTTCAAAGAAATCCACCAGATTTAACAGGCAGGATCTGCCCTTCACAAAACCAAATTGTTTAAGATCCATGGTTTGGAGGTCACCTATGTCTTTATTTATGAGGTCCATAATGATACGTTCCATGACCTTACAGATGCAGCTGGTCAGGCTTATGGATCTATAATTCACTGGATCTGTTGCTAGGCCACCTTTATGGAGGGAAATAACTGTAGTGTTCTCCATTCTGCAGGAACAAAGCCTGTGGTTAGCCTATGATTGAAAAGGGTACTTAGTGGTGATACTACTTCATGGTTTAGCCTGTTTAGAAGACAGCCTTGGATGTCATCTGGTCCCATAGAGGCCATGTTCTTTGCCTTGGACAGGGCTTTGAGGGCCTGCTTTTCAGATATGTAAGGTGGGGGGGTGGGGTGGGGGAAGGTTTGTTGTAAATTAGGAGGGGATAAGGAAGTGAAACTTTTGCCAACCCTATCTGCTAGCAGGTTCACTATCTCTGTGGGGTTAGAGTGTGTGATACCACTGGTCACCAGTTCTGCACATGCTTGGGTCCTACCTGTTAAGTTACGTACATAACTGTAAAAGGCCTTATGGTTATTCTTGGTGGTACTTGCTAGGTTTCTGTCAAAGGAGCTCTTGAAGGATGTGACAGGTTGTCTTATTTGCCTGTTAAGGCTGGGAAGGGTGACTTTCCATTGTTGGGTCCATGTCTTTGTTTTCTTGGAGAGCAATGTTTTGTGTTTATTGTAGAGTTTGTTGATGCTGGAAGTCCACCATGGCAGCTTGATTTTACTTGATGCTCTGGCTTGGATTCTATCTGGTACAGCCAAGTTTATACACTTATGCAAGTGATTTGCCTTAAAGTGCCTTTTTCAGGCAAAGTTCAGAGGACAAAACCACCACTCTAACAGGTACAAGCATGCAAAATCTGAAGGTAATGCTACTCAATGCTAGAAGTCTAAACCTCAAAATGCACTCTCTCGAGGCACTCCTAAAAATGGAGAACATCGATATCTGTGCAGTAACTGAGATCTGGTTCAAGGCTCCAGAGAGCAACCCTGCAATACCAGGCTGCAACTCTTACCACACTTTTCGGCCACCAAACCAAGACCGAAACACTAAAGGTGGAGGAGTGTCCATATTCACAACACCAGGCTAGTTGCCCAACACAATGCGTCTGAAATTCTCCAGGTGCAACTAACACTAGGTAAGACTGCAATCCAAATTGTAGCTTACTACAGATCCCCCACCATGCCCCAAGAGTCTCACTACACCTTTCTAAAAATACTGGAAAATATTAAGATACAACCAAACACCCTAATACTGAGTGATTTCAACTACCCTGCCATTCACTGGGAAAACTACTTGTGTACCAACACCTTTGCCCAATGGTTCTTGGAATTCATAAATTCCAACACCCTGGATCAACTAATCCTTAGTCCCAACAGGTATAGTTATCCCCTTTAGGGAAAAAACATGTACCTGTGAATTACCACATAGGTGGCAGTACACTAAACACTGAAAGTGTGATAAGAGACATAGGGACACAGGTGGACAGTGGTCTCACCTTCGATAACCACATCGCCACAACAGTCAGGAAATCCTTCTATGTGGCACACCTCATCACTAAGGGCTTTTCATCCAGAAAAAAGGAGGTCATTGTCCCACTGTACACATCCCTCATTAGACCCATTATAGAATGCAATGCCCCATTTGTTATGTACCTCTCAAGACATCTGCAACAACTGGAAAGGTTGCAGAAATACCTCACTGAAAGAATCACAAGCCTAAAGCAGATGCCCTATGCTAACCATCTAAAAAAACTCCAACTATACTCTGTTGCATATCGTCTACTCAGAAGTGATCTCTGCTTAACATACAAGGCCATGTCAAACCCAGAGCTGTTGGACATGCTACACTTAAAGAAATCCCAATCTCTCAGAGATACATGCTCCACAATGAACAAAACATGCTGGAGGGATAGGTTCCTGACCCAGAGACTCCCCAGACTCTGGAATAGACTGCCCATACATGTCAAGCAAGGCGCCTCTTTGGCCCTCTTCAAAAGGAACCTTGATGATTGGATGGGAGATAGGAAATTCACCCCGGGGATCACGTCAGTCGCCCTGCTAGACAGGGGTCCAGGGAAGTAAATACTGTGGGAGGAAATAGCCAGGGAATTGTTATGGCTAGGCTTGTATAGGCCCTAGGGCCGATAGCCTAGTACCAACCTATGAACTTATAAGCCTATGATTGTACAGGTCTTTAGTGTAAGCTTCAGCGTGGTTACCACTTTCAGCTCAGGGTGGGCCTTGGAATGTATTTATACCTTTGCCTAGGAGGGTATAGTTTGCCTTGGTGAATATTTTTAGTCTGATTTCACCTTTTGTGAGTTTTGTTGTTAGTGTCAGTTCAAAGTTGACTGATTTGTGGTCAGTTTTAACTAATGAGGGTCCGACAGTTGCAGCAGTGCACCTGTTTGACATGTTGGTGAGGACCAGATGATCTAGAATGTTTGTTCCTCTTGCCAGGTTATGGACAATTTGCTCCAGGGCATTTCAATTCAAAATGTCAAGAAAACTTTGTGCTAGCGAGTTTGGGCTAGAGTAGGTTTCTGAGTTGATGGTAGGATAATGGACATCCCCCATAACCACTGTGTTTGTTAAAATTTGATTGTTTTCAGTTTGGCTAAGTAGGTTTCATGGGTGTTGTGACCCATGGAGAGGGATCTATAACTGGCTAGGACTTGAATGGGGGTCTTACCCAATGTAACCTGGACCTGGAGTAACTCCATGGAGTTGTCCAGTCTAACTAGATGTCAGGTGAATTTATCTCTAAATAGATTGAAACACCATCTGCTTTGGTTGTCACATATTCATTTTGCGGTCTAAAGGTGGAGAAGGCATTGTAGCCTTGCATGGCCAGGGTACTATCTGAGGTCTTAAACCAGGTTTCTGTGACTGCACAGTCATCTACATGTTTTAGTAATAGAAGTGCTTCTGGGGGGGTTGCATTTTTTGGTTTAAACTCCTAGCATTAGCAGCATGATCCTTATTTTGTTTTGACTAGTTAATTTCACATTGGTAATATTGTTTTTGAGACCTTGCCTAAAAAAGACACTAGGGGGGAGGGAAGAGCCTTTGCCAGCAGTTGAAAGCCAAGGGTGCCAGGTGCAAATCGTCTCTGGCAAAGCAGCGAGGTTTGTTGACCATGGCTTCCTATGCAGACAAGAACTGGATCCCCTAGGAATGACATGAAAAACTAAGCCAATTATTGAAATCAATAATTTTTTGTTTATACTGTGGCATCATTCTAGGTGAGGATAGTATACTGCTCAAGGCTAGGAACATACATGCCTGGCACACATATTCAGAGAGCTCAACCATGTCTCTCTTCATATAGTCCAATGAAGTATGTCTCAGGTCATTCACACCAACATGAACTATGACAGAGTCATAACGGTACTTGTTGCTGAGAGACCTGAGTGCATGCATGATTTGGTGAATTCTGGCACCAGACAGGCAGCTGACCATGACTTTCTCCTTGTCCAACCTGGTGTGTGGGACATCTATCTCACTATTGAGTCTCCAGTGACAAGAAAACTTGTTTTTTTAGTGTTACACCTTACGGGCTTGGTGGGTGAGACACTGGTGTTGCTATGTGTCATGGGTGTTGTGGAGACTGTGTTAGCTGTAGCAGACTTGTGTTTTGGAGGTCTCTGGTGTTTGACTAAGTTTTTTGAGAGAACTCCGCATATGTGGATTTATGTGTTTGATGAGTACTATATGTATGAGTAGTGATACTATATGAATATGTAGTGGTGGGAGAGTTAACAACCTTCTCCATGTTACTGTTTTGAGTGAGAGAGAGCATAGATTCTAGATTCTTGGTGTGACTACATCTCGTACTCTGTACTAAACTGTGTTATTAGTAGAGGGTTGTTTGTGTACATAAGGCAATTGCTACACTGCCTCAAGAGACCCAAGTCAACAAGGTCGGCAGGAGAAATAAGGGTAGTCCGAATGTCCATAATTCTAGGTTGAAGACTGTTGTCACTAGGGGTGGCTTTTCAGAAACAATCATGGAGGAGCTTGGCAAATGGACATTTCTGCCTGGGTTATAAGGGAAAATGTGTTGAATTTAACTGTATGGCTTTGGCTCACAGTTGCACAATATGCAAACAAGCAGAAACCTGCTCAAATGCAGGGCCTAAATACCAGAAGACTAAACTCAAAAAAAACCCTCAAAATTCAAAAGGACCAATGAGGATGCTTATTCCAAGCCCTAGACCGGCATCCCTTTACCAGTCAGTTGCCAATCAAACACAATTCTCTCACAAAAGTACAGATAAGCCCCTTCCAGTCCAAGATGGCCTGGAAAACGTGCTCAGAATAAGCAAACCACTACAAACAGTTCCAGAAGCAGCAGACCTGGATCTGGACTATGCTACAGCTACTAGCTACCCTAGTTTCAGTAGGAAACACTACAGAATATTTAACACAGCAGAAAAATAGCAATGAGACACTGAAAAAAAAATATTTAAAAGAGCAGGAAAATCAGCCAGGACGCTCTAAAGAATGATTTAAACAGTTAACAGATCAGTTAATTAAGTACTGCTTGGTGGGAAAAACAGAGCAAGCAGAACAGATAGCTTTAAAACAACGAAAAAATACCAGTGGAAACAACAAAAAGCTTGCTAAACAGTGAAAACAGCAATAAAATGTGATTATACAGGCACAGTGTAGAAGGAAATTGCAGTTTGACAGTGTAGTTTAGTACGCAGTAAATAAATACAGTATAAAAGTAAGTGGCAGACAATAAAAGTGCAGTAAATAATATAAATAAGCAAAAAAAAAAAAAAACAGGCAACTTATATTTTTTGGAAGCTCGGAAGTCTCTAGTTGTCTGGTATCTCAGCTCAGAGTCGTGGCTGGTAGCCCACGTCAGTTCAGCTTGGTACAAACAAGCAGAAACCTGCTCAAATGCAGGGCCTAAATACCAGAAGCTAAAACCTGAAAACAACTTTAAAAAAAAAATCAAAAGGACTAATGAGGATGTTTATTCCAAGCCCTAGACTTGCCTCCCTTTACCAGTCAGGTGTCAATGAAACACAATTCTCTCACAAAAGTGCAGATAGGCCCCTTCCAATCCAAGATGGCTTGGAAAATGTGCTCAGAACAAACAAACCACTACAAACAGTTCCAGAAGCAGTAGACCTGGATCTGAACTATGCCACAGCTACTAGCTACCCTAGTTTCAGTGGGAAATACTAGAGAACATTTAACACAGCAGAAAAATAGCTGAACCCTGTACCTCCCGGGTGACTTTATCTGCCAGTGATCTCATTAATTTGATTTCACGGTGGGCGTGGAAGGACCCTGACACCATAAAACCCATTCCTGGTAGACCAGATAGGATAATAGCATCAATGGTGGATCGACAGTTTTGGGGAAAGGGAGTTCCTGTTGATGTCATGGTTGTTGCAGTGGTCACCAAGAAGGAACTAGGTGAGAATAGTTCCACTGTCCATCCCACCAACAGGGAATTGTGGGTGACAGACAGATTTGGGAAGCATGTCTGTGCTTCATTGACCTTCTCTTTGAGGTCTCTGAATTATTTGGCACACTTTACTACGATACAGAGGGATTTGATCAACGAGTTGTCAGATACCCTACCCTCTTGGGTACTGTTTCTGATGAAGTTCAGACATCTGTTTTTTCTCAACTGATGACCATACAATCCATATCCAATTCATCCATGAGGTTGATTTCACATGTAGCAGAAGGAACCTCAAAGGTAGTGGGTTCAGGCATTTCCATAAGAAGACACACCTGGATGCATCTCTGTGAGTTTGCAAAGCCTTTCAAGCCTTCTTTTGTCAATACTCTTTTTAATGTAATATCTTTATTCAGTACCAAAGTAAAAGACACTTTGTCCAGGAGTGAAAAAGATTAAAAGACCATGTCTGGCATGGGGGTGCATTTTTTGACTCTACAAAGAACATTTTCCAGGAATCAACAAGGTGGTTGAAAAATGTGGTTCAAGATGTCTCAGTGTTCTTTTTAAGACACACATGGTGGAGGTTCCCCCAGAGGCAGAGGAACGTGAATGGACGAAGATGCCCCTGTGATAGAGGAGACCCACAGAACCAGGGGTTCAGAGAATCTTTCTTTGACAGACCCTACTAGCTCACCTGAAACAAAATCAGCCAGGAGGCTCTAAAGAATGACCCCCTCCATTAGATTTTCCCAGATCTGATAGTCTCTCTCTCTCTCCGATACTATTCCAACCTACCAAGTGCCCTGCACTATCCAATATCCTACAACCATATACTCCTCATAGAACACTTAGATCTACCCACCAAAACCTAATCACCACCCACAATCCCAAGCGCCCAGCTGGTCAACTTCTGCTTTCCTTCACCTTAGCCAAAAAATGGAATGCTCTTCCCTCCACTCTTAGGACCTGCGATAACCTCGAAAACTTTAAAACTCTTCTTCATTCTCACCTTTACTCAAACAGGAAATGCAACTGTACTCTTCACCCTATGCCTCTCAAGGTGTCCTCCACTTTTACTCCTGGCTAACCTCTCACCTAGCTAACCTTGCTCATTTGTATTATGTATAAATAACTATACTGTAAAATCTAGCCTCAAGGCCATTTGCCTGTCTTTTACACCTAAACAAAATTGTAATTGTTTTTTTCTTTATGAATGCTACCTGTTTAGTTGTCAGTAATGCAAAGCTTCTTAGTAATTATTCATGTAACTATGCATTGCTAGAGCTTTTCTCCCCGGGCCTTCACTGAAAACGGGCTCTCCGAGCCCAGTGGACCTCCCCGGTTATTAAAGTGGAATAAATAAATAAATAAATAAATAAATATATTATACTCTTTTCCATTTCTCCCTAATCTCAAGGAAAATCCCTGATGTTCCACACAGTCAGAGGGAACGAGCAACAATTCAAATGCAAAAGCTACTACAAAAAAGAGCCATCAAAGAGGTCCCACCAGACCAGATAGAATCCGAAACTTATACAAGGTTCTTTTTGGTGCCAAACAAAACAGGAGACTGGAGACCAATCCTGGATCTCTCCAAACTAAACAAGACAGTTCGGAGAACCAAGTTTCAGATGGTCACCATTCAATCCATACCCCTGTTCCTGGGCAAGGGCGACTAGATGTGCTTTATAGGCATTCAGGATGTATACTATCACATAAAGATGAACAGATGGTCCAGAAGGTATTACACTTTTGGCTGGGAGCCAGTCATTATCATTTCAGAGTACTGTCCTTTGGACTCACCAAAGGCCCCAGGGTGTTTACCAAGTGCATGGCAGTAGTAGCAGCTCACCTCAGACTGCAAGGATTCTGGGTCTTTCCATATCTTGTCAACTGTCTCATTACTGCTCCAACCAGGCATCAACTCATATGTGCAAGAGACCAGGTTCTCAAGACTTCCTGTCATCTGGGAATAACCATAAACTATGACAAATCTCATCTGAAACCAACTCAGACTTTATAGTTTATAGGAGCTATTCTTAATACAAAGACAACCATTGCTTCCCTTCCATTACTGAGAGTTCATACCATAATATTTCAAGTAAAACAAATAATATGCAGCACCTCAATTTCAGCCAGACTGGTCTTTCAGGCTCTGGGATTGATGGCGGCAGCAATAACGTTAGTACCACTCTTCAGGTTTTATATGAGAATTCTCCAATGCTACTCAATGGTGTTTTTTTTATCAACCAATATCTTACAAGATAAGAATCACTCGCATCTTCAAGAGAGATCTAAAATGGTGTATTCATTCAGTCCAGGTTCTACAAGTCCGTCCATTCATTCTCCCTCCGCCCGAAGCCATAGTGACCATGGATGCTTCCCATTTAGGGTGTGGGGGCATTATCTGGGGAAGACAGTCCAAGGCACTTGGTCCCCTGAAGAGGCCAATTTTCATGTAAATGACATGGAGATGAGAGCAGTGCTGTTAGTGCTGCTGGCATTTCAGAATGCTCTTCCTTTGAGGACAATTGTAGTACAGTCAACAGCATGTTGGTCATCTGGTACATCAGCAAACAGGAAGGAATCAAATCCCATCCATTGTGTCAAGAAGCTCTCAGAGTGTGACAGTGGGTGATATCTTCCAACTGGTTTCTTTTAGCAATGTACATTCCGGAGAAATCCAATGCGATAGCATACAAATTGAGCAGGTTCATTCTTCTACCTCATGAATGATCCCTCAACAGAAAGATTGCAAAGACAATCATTTGACAATGGAGCCAGCCTTGCTGCAATCTATTCACATCACCCCTGAACAACAAATGCAGCAGCTACTTTGCCCTAACCCCCCCAGGGGGAATTCCAAAGGGACGTTCTACTTCACAACTGGCCCCACTGGTCTCCTTTACTCATATCCTCCCACTCCATTGATTCCCAAATTTCTTCAGAAAGCTGCAAGGTTGAAGAGCAAAGTCATCCTCATTGCCCCTTATTGGCCTTGACAAATTTTATTTCCTTTGGCCTCACCCGATCCAACTACCATGCAGCTCCAGACCTCCTGTCTTACCCATCAGGCATGATATATTCAAACATAGTGAATCTCAACCTGACTGCAGTTCCATCAATAGCCAGACAACCTATGCTCTCTTCTCCTGTCATAATCTTTTGTCCTCCCATAAGCCTTCCACCAGAAAACTATGCTCCAGCAAATGGAAGAGATTTGTTTTTTTGGGCTCAAAACCATAACATTGAACCTTTCTCAGCCCCCATTCATAATATCTTGGAATTTCTAGCGCATATTTTTGAAGAAGGAGCTAGTTCTTCTACTGTTAAAGTACAATTAGCAGCAATTTCCAATTTTCATGTGGGGATAAATGGTTCTTGGGTAGCATTCTATAAGCTGAGAAAAGCTTTTTTGAAAGGCACTCTACTCTCAAGACCACCCTTTAAAGACCCTAGTCCCCTTGGGACCTAAATCTCTTGCTGTAGTCTCTTAGACAATCTTCCTTTGAAACTTCAGCTACATGTGAACTCAAATATCTTTCATTGAAGATCATTTTTTAGTGGCCATTACCTCGGCCAGAAGAATTTCTGAGATCCAAGCATTGTGCTCAAAACCTCCATATTTGATTTTCCATAAAGACAGAGTTACCTTACGTACTAACCCATCATTTCTTCCAAAGGCGGTGTCAGAATCCAATATAAATCAATCCATGAATTTGCCAGTATTCTTTCCCAAATTTTCTAACAAAGGATAATACGTATTACATTTATTGGATGTTCATACACCATTGTGTTTTTACTTACACAGGACAAAAAACATCAGAAATTCTGATTGTTTGTTTCATATGTGGAACCAACATTGGGTAAACCAGTTACTAAAGTTACTCTAGCTAGATTTATTTATTTATTTACCTTTGTTTACCGGGAAAGTCCAACTGAGCCAGAAGCCCATTCTCAGTGGAGGCCCAGGGAGAAAAGCTCCACAGAAATACAAGCAATATACAATAATTAGATAGTACAATAATATACATACAGTAAGATGCAGAATACATATCTTTTAGTTAGTCTATACAAAGTAGAATTTAATACAATTTTCTAGTAGATACAGGTTCAAAAAGAAAAACACATGCATTTCAGTGAAGATCACTGTGAGAAAAAATAAAGTTAGTAGTGTGTACATATTAAAAAATAGTTATGACCAAATAAGATTTTCTTCATATATATTTATTTTTAAGTAGTAATGAACACTGAGGAGAGAGAGAAAATGAGGTAAGGAGTGTACAGTGTGTTGAGAGAGTTACAGATATCTTGTCAGTCAGGATTGGCACAGGAGCCATCCCAGTTCTTGGATAGATGTTCAAATAGTAGTTGTTTAAAACTGGTAGATTCAGGTGTGTTTTGGAGGGTGTGGGGTAGAGAGTTCCATAATTTGGTTATACATCACCGTGAGTGTTGTTAGCTTTGTTTACTGTGAGAAAGTTTCTGTTGTAGATCTTAGACTTCGTAGGCATGAGTAGGGAACAACAAGTTCCTCCAGGGATGGGCAACTGTCAGGATGGAAGATGATATTGTGTGTGAATTTAAGTTGGTAGAGAAGAAGAAGGTTAGGTAGCTCGAGCCAATTTAATTTATGTAGAGCAATACAATGGTGGGTTTGGTGGGAAGGTTGGCTGTGAAATGGGCTATTTTGTTGTAGTAAGTTTCCAATTTGGTTAAGTCTGATTTTTTGAAGTTGGTAAAGAGGGAGAAAGCATATAGAAGTGTGGAGAGGAGGAAGGTTCTGGATATGGCTAGTCTGGTATTGTCAGTGAGCAATGGCTTGCTTCTGTACAGTGAACCAAGTTTGATGTAAACTTTCTTAATTGTGGTGGCTATGTGTTTGTCAAATCTGAGTTTGTTGTCAAGTGTTACTCCAAGGAGTTTTGTATGCTCAACTGGTTAGATGACTGTGTTGTCTGCTGATAGAATAGTGAAAGGAGGGGTGGTCGGTGATTGTTTGCTACTGGTAAATAGCATTAACTGTGTCTTTTTGGGGTTGAGGATTAGTTGTGATTTACTTAGATATATTTCTATATCATTAAAAGCTTGTTGGGCTACTATTTGGAGGTCTGGTAAGGTATCTGCTGAGCAGATTAAAGTTGAACCATCCACATACTGAACTACTTTAGCATGTGTTGTGGATGAGGCTAGATCATTAGAGAAGATGGTGAAAAGAAGGGGTCCTAATAAGGACCCTTGGGGGACTCCAACCGAGACAGGTAGAAGTGATGAGAGTTCAGATTTCCATCATACTGCTTGTTGTCTGTCAGAAAGATAGCTTAGGAACCAGGAGAGGGAAGTCTTTGACAGGTTTAGTGAGGTAAGAGTACTAAGGAGTTTCTGATGGGGTACAGTGTCAAACGCTTTTGACATGTCTAAGAAGATTGATGCTAATTACCGGCTTGAATTTCTCAGTTGGTTGTTGGTGCTAGAGAAATTAATTAGGGCTGTGATGGTGCTATGTTTTGGTCTGAAACCATGTTGGGAGGGAGAGATAAGGTTGTGAGATAACAGGTATTGTAGTAATTGAGTGTGGATACATTTTTCCAGAATTTTGATATAGGGGAAAGGATGGCTATGAGTCTGTAATTGTTTAAGTCTGTTGATGTTCCTCCTTTATGCAGAGGAGTGATATAGGAAATTTTCCATAATTTTGGGATATATTGTTCTGCTGTAGACCTATTTGCCAGAATGGAGATAGGCAGAACTATTGTATCAGCTGACAGTTTGAGGTACTCATTGGGGAGTTGGTCAGCTGCTAAGGAAGACGGTTTCAGTTTTTTCAGCATTGTTCTTATGGTGTTAGTTTGGACAGGTTTGAGGTCAAAAAAGTTGTTAGTTTCTACATTAGGTGGAAGAGACGGAGGGGTGGAATTGTTCCCTGTAACTAAGGACACGATGGTGTTTATAAAGTAGGTGTTGATTTGTTTGGCAATACTCAGGCTTTGGTTATTGGTTGCTGGTTCTGGGGTTGTAGCTTTACTTGGGTTGAGTAGTGAGTTATTTGCTTGTCAGAACTCTTTGGGATTGTTTTCATATTTGTTTTGCATAGTTGTATAATATATTTTTTGTGTAGTTTGAGTTGTTTTTTTGTTTGATTGCAGAGCTGCTGGTATGCTAGCAGAGTTTTATTGTCTTTTGTTTTTTGGTATTGATACCAGGTTTTGTCACTGAGTTTTTGAACTTTAATGATTTCTTTTGATATCCAGGGGATCTCTTATTTTTAACATGACATGTGAGTTGGTGCTAAGCTATTTAAAATAGCTAGAAATGTGTCATTAAAGTATTTTACGGCCTGGTCAAGTTGGAGGTGACGGAGTGGTGTCCAGTTGCATTTATTGAGCATGTCTATGAATGCTTCGTTGGAGAAGTTTTTGTATTTCGTACAACTTTGTAAACTATGGTTCTGGGTGAGTTGAGCTGATGACAGATTAAGTAGGTAGGTCTATGGTCACTTAAATTATTTGGAAGCCATCCAGAGATATAGTTGTGGGTGGTACTGTTGATAAGGGACCAGTCTAAGATAGATTCTCTTTTACTATGTTTATCTATTTGTGTGGGAAACTGGATTGTTTGGGAGAAACCATGTAGATTTATGAAGGTAGAGGGGTTATCACCAGTACAAGTCTTCCAGTCTAAGTTGAAGTCACCTGTAATAATGGTTTCATGATGAATAACAAATTGCATTTCCTTTGTGTATAACAAATTGCTTTGACAAAGCCTGTTCAAGCCCATTCCACCAGATCCATGGCAACTTCCTCAGTTTTTCAGTCCGTAGTATCCTTGGATAATATTTGTGCAGAAGCTACTTGGGCTACTCCCCATACCTTTATGACTCATTACAAATAAGATCTAGACTCCAGAGACAGGGCATCTTTTGGTTCTATGGTAATCAGGAATATCCTTCCTTGAGTCTGACTGGAAATTAAGTAGCTGGGGACTCTGTCCCATCAGCTGACGATAGAATGAAAATTGACAACATCAGATAAAAAAGTTATGGGTTTACTATCAAATGACGGAAAATCAAAAGACTGAATCCCAAAAAGACTGAAAATTCAAAATACTGAATACATTTTTAATGCAAGGGGCAAGCCCCCCTGTTCCACTCATGTGGGGGGCTGCACCCTCTCACACCCCCTGCTAAATATATATACCAACTCCAAGATCGCAGAACAGTGGAGATGGGGCAAATTCCATCATTCAATATTTTGAATTTTCAGTCTTTTTGGGATTCGGTCTTTTGATTTTCAGTCATTTGATAGTAAACCGAAGTTATGTACTCACAATAATGTTCCATCTGTATTGTCCACTTTTATTCTTCCTCAACTCCCCTTCCGCCAACCTCCATCTTTAAGGCTTCTGGAAGAATGAATGCTTAGTGGACTTGTGTGCCCTTATGTTTTTATATAAGCTCCAGATATAGCTTCTCCATAATAATTTCCATCTTTAACTTTCTACTTAGGCAGCAAACAAGATCTGAGGTAACTGGAGTTTATGCATTATGAGTAAGGGAGACACTCGAGAGTTTTTGGTTGCCATGAGCATTAGCAATGGGCGAGTTTAATATGAGAGATCGGATCCAAACCCATTAGTTCACGAAGAATAAAAATGGACAACACAGATGGAATGTTATGGTGAATACATAATTTCTTTTTAATGGACTGTCGTGACTTTCTGTCTACTTTTCTAGTGAAATGCAGTGTTTTATGTTTGTGGAAAAAGGTGTTAAAATTAAGTTTTTCTTTGTTTTTCTACTTTAAGCTTATGTTAAATTACTTTTGAAGGGTTTGAAGATGCTTTTTACTGTGCTTTGGATGAAAAGAAAAACTACTTTTTAATACTTAGATAAGTATTTTATTGCCGTCGGTCTTACCCTAGCTTCAGGAATCATTTTCGGCTTCAGTATGGAATAACTTACTGGTTTCTTAGTTCTTCTTTCTTCCAGTCACGCAAAGAAGAAGATTTCTAGACAGCCTTTGCCCCTTCAGCAGACACAAATTTGCATCAGCTCCTAAGAAAGCAGACAGAGTGTATATATTTCCTTAGTCATACATGTTTTTATTTTCTAATCCCAGATCTGACACTGCAGTGTTTGTCTGGTAAATCCTGCTGCTACTAAATATTTCATTAAAGCTAATCCCTCTCCCTCTAATAAGGATGGGAAAGCCTTTGATACATTTGGAAAAAGTGCATACTTCTGCCACAGCTTTTTTTAGAATTCTTAATTGTGAAGCTTGTATGTTAAAATGTTTGCACAGTTTGAAAATATCAGCCACCTTTTCCTCTTCTGTACAGAGTAATGAATCAGGGTACCCCTGCCAGCCATGCCAACATTCCATTACTTGGCTGTCTCTCCCCAATTACCATAAATATCCTTTTGGTGTGCAGGCTATTTTCTTCTTTACTTTTACAATTATCATGGAGATCTGGATTTCATTTAAAATACTTATTCCATATTTTTCAGAATAAAACACTGATATCCATTTTCAAAACAGAACCAAACACCCTCACAATGAAAACAAGCTTAGAAGGAGAAACAGCAAACTTCTCTTCCCTTGAAGCTCACATGCAATGAAAATGTATCTGGCAACCCATTAAGTTACAAGAAATATGCTGGGACCCATAGTGAAGAACTATTTAACTTTTGTGCGAAGGGTGCAGAATTTCAGAAGACAAATGTATGATATAAACACTCAAACACTGTAAAACACCTGAAACAGCCCACTGGACACTAGCATCCCTTTTCAGGATCAGCCCAGGCGTACTGATTAGTGAAGTAACTCGGCAGAGTCACACAGAAGACAAATGAAGGCTGAGGGAATCAAACCATGAACTTAACAAATTAGCTGTTTAACAGCTCATAGTCTTACTCAGCTGCACTTAGCACTAGACAGACTGTTATAACCCAACCAGTGCACTTCACACCTGTATGGCTGCAAAAAACTAAATTAAAATGCATTCATAGTTAAAATATTAACATTCAGGTCATAAACCTCTTGCTGTTCCATTTATTCACAGCATGATAAACACACTACCAACATTAAGGAAACCAAGGAACACATTCAAAGAGCATGGTTCATACGATGATGCTCCTGTTTACAAGTTCCTAAGCACGATCTTGTTAAGTGACTTGCTCAAAGAGTTGGGGAACTTTCAGCTACTGTGTACCATTGCTATTAAAGTGAGTTGCAGGAACTTTTCATTCTGTTCAGATTCTGTCCTAGCTAAGCTGCTGTACTTTAAAGTGCTGTGTACCTGGCTGTTCACATTGAAGTCAGCCACAGTTCCAAATATAAAGCTGTCTACCTGGCCATTCAAGTCAGCTGCAAGCTGCAGAAACTCTGAAGCTGTGCACCTGGTCATTCATATATAAGTCAGCTGCAAAGTCCATTGTAAAACCTGAAAAGAAATTCCATTTCTGGAAGATTTTAATCTGATGCTGTTTCTGGAAAGTCTTCTTATGTATTGTACGTGAGTGGAAGAAACAGCAGCAATCACTGCACTCATACCAGAAGGAATTGCATTGTATTAGACACTGAGTGCCTGATGAGAGTGCAGTAGTGTACATATATATATATATATATATATATATATATATATATATATATATATTTTTTTTTTTTTTTTTTTTTTTTTTAAGCATTTTTTTTTTTAATTTGTATGGCCAGGAATATGCCTAGGTCACATGGTGCTGGATAAGGCTCTGGTTGTCACCATGACTGTGAACTGGGAAAATGCTTTGGGAATCATTTGTACTGGTAGTCCATGAATGGAGTACGGTGGCTGCATAGTGGGGTGCATATGCTCAGGGTCTTACCCCATTATGTAGTAGTGCTTCTGAATTGTTGCAGACTTTGGTAGTCACTGTTAATGTGCACCCGCTGTACACAGTGGGGGACTATGTGTACAAATTCTGCTCAAAGTTTCCAGAGAAATGTCTATATTGCCAGTAAGCTACCTACAATTCATGAAGGAACATCAAGATTTGAACACTGGGAAATACCTTTGTAACCTCACCCTGTCAAAAAATTATTCCATTGAGACAAACAGATCTAACAAAACCAAACAGTACCACAGGAGCACAATGTATTTCTAAAAAATGTAACTACATCAAAACAATTATAAGTATAACTTATGTGTGGAGAGGGGGTGTCCTCTGAAAACACTACAAATAGTTAAATAGACTAACTTTGCATTCATGCCTCCATATCAGCAACACCATAAAACTTTAGAATACATTTAATTCCATATGCCTGTGACTATCTTCTGGCAAAGGCAACACATTTTGAAATAGTAACAAGATAAAATAGTTTTAAGAAGAACTATAATCACCTGACACACAGCAGAATCAGATGGTCTTTAGCTGTAATCTAACATGCAAGAGGAGCCATTCTGTAAATGAAAGCTGGTCTTCTCCAGCTGTACTCTAACATGCGAGAGATGCCGTTCTAGAAATGAAAGCTGAACTTTTTTTGGTATTAATATACTTTATAACTAGCAAATATTGACACTGAAAAATCCACTTATTCGAAAATCTAATCAGTAAAAATCTGTTCAATAATACTTACTATACTCTTGCAAGAGGAAAATATAGCACATATAAATAATTACTAACATGAATAATAACTACTAGCTCTGATTTTAATTATAGCAAAAGAAGTCATGGCACCATCCCTTAATAAATGGAGCACACAAAAGGAGCATTCCCTGTTGAAATGTACTCTTTCTCCTGATTACTAATTAAGAACCCTCTTTCCAGAAGGAAATGTTTAAAGTAAAATTTTATTTCACATCATTCTGTTATAGGAGTTAGGATAGTAATGCAAAGCCCATTATATTATTACTTTTTTAATTTCCTCTCACTCAGGATTTTTTAATCACAGAGTTAAAATAAATAATAAGAAATAGCCCCCTGCAGTGATGGCTTGTGAGTCTTGTTTCTACAGAACTCCAATTATTTTAATGATTTACTTCAATAAAAAAATAAATAATTGAAGTACCATTCATTTTAATGACTGTCAACCAAATAACGTAAATATAATCAGTTTCTGTTGTAGACGTTTAAGTATCCCAGCACAAACATGTTAACAATCCTTCTTGCACAAATGGCAAGCATGTACTATTTACAGTAATGGCGTTAGTTACAGCCTCACTTGAACAAACACCAAAGAGTGAAAAAGTACTTTGAGTGTGAGATGGGCATCACCTGGAGCAACAATGGATGCTTTACTTTTACCGTGGGTCAGTTTGTTGATCACATAGTCAAACCATTGCTTACTGAATTCATATCTCTTAAAATCTTTGCCAGTTATTTCTGTTTTTTTTTTCAGTTCTCATGCACCTCTTTGTGTGTGTGTGTGTGTGTGTGTGTGTGTGTGTGTGTGTGTGTGTGTGTGTGTGTGTGTGTGGCAGACTGCGTGAGCACGCTGGATGGGGGATGGGTGAGATTATCAAAGAAGTAAATATATTCCCTATCTGTGGCAGTTTTTGATTGAATGCAGTGTTTAATGCAACAGCCTTTTCAACACTGTTCACACAGATTTGATCAGTGGAACTTTGTTCAGTGAATGAAACACTAAACAAACGAAGTACTGTCTCTCACTTTCCCCTGCCCTTTTCCCTTTAGTGGTGTTTGCTGTGAAATTGTGACTAGAGGCAGGCATTGTAACGGTGGGAAAGCCTAGCACTGTTTTGAAATCTGAAGATAACGAATTTTTAAAAACTCCAAAGACCAATCTTTGACAGTATACATACATGCATGCATGCTAGCATGTGTATTTTAGTTATTGTTCTATTTATGTATCAGTAGGGCTCAGCCTGATATCAGATTGTCCTTTCTCTTATTAGTTTTGTTTAATTGGTAACTCTGTTGCTTTCATCAGGAATTCATTCTTCATGATGCAGACCAAAGTCTTATGGTAACTATTACTACATAACAAGTCTTTGCAGATCATTGAAATTTTCATATTGACCTATCCTTTTGGTTATAAGAAAAATATTAAAGCCAAACTCCTAGGCATGAATTTGATGGAAACTGTGACTGTCCAGATAATTTATCCATTTTTCATTTCTGTACCATCACAGCCTTATATAGTCTTTTGATATATTCTTACCTGGTATCTGGGGTAATCTGCTCTGGCAGTTAACACAGAGGATTAAAGCTGTAAGGCATTAGCAAACTGCTTCCCAAGGTATTGGTCTTGATTCCATTCACCTGCATTTGCCTACTCTGACACTAACCACGTCACATATTAGACAGTGCTCCTAGGCCCCTCTGAAAAGTGGGCTAAGCCAGTTACCAAATGTATTTAATGTTCACCCACATTCTTCCCTGCTTATTTTAATATACTCCTCCAGTAATGCTGCACTCACGGAAAAAAGCGCAGTCACAACACTGTCTCCTAAACTGTATTTCTAACTATTTAATTTTGCAATGGCACTGCTCTCCTCCTTCAAACAACACATCACTACTGTATCATTATTCCCTGCATAAAATCTGTAGGTCTCTATTTACTCCTTGACTAGTACTCAGATGAGGGTGTTTTAAACTGTTCTGTAAGTGGGGAACAAGCTGTGCTGCTGATCTGTGTTGTATGTATTCGTCAAGGACAGCCAGCTATTGTTAGTTACCATGCACGGACACTTACTGCAAAGTTTTTTGATAAGACCACCAGTGGACACCTTACAGAAGCCATTGGAATGGAAAATAATTCTGAATATTCCATAAAGCAGAATACATTCTAACTTGATATATGTAGCAACTATGTAAAACAATAGTGATGAGTGGAGGGATTACAGGTTAATCTTAAACCAGAAATGTATCTTGTTGCAGTTATACCTAAGGACAATTCTTTGTTATTATATGTACATATTCATTTTGTAGATTCAAATTGAGCCCTATTCTTCTCTTTCAACAGCAGAGCAATTCAGCTTTTCAGTGTGTCGTATGGTGTGCTTTTCCCACAGACATCGCTGCAACAGTTAATCACATGTTCTAGTTGGCAAAGTGGTATGCTGTGGAGTCCTTGCCAAGTGAACATGGAAAGGAAACACAGGGCTTGGACATGCAAATGCAATATCTCTCTCTGAGTAGTTCAATGCTCTGTAGTACAGCATAGAACAAAAGCTCTTCTGCCTGAAAAAATAAACAAATTCTTGGCTGATAACTGCCTTTTGCTGGGGACACTGAGTATCTCAAGTGGTACCCTAAATAATGAAATGTACTTTCCAAATCTTAAACAGGTTAATTAAGAGACTATGCAACTTGTTCAGTATCACTCAGCCTCTGACTCTGGAATTACTAGAATTCATAAAAAATCTCCAGGTTTACATCACCTTTACTGATTACTCTGCCCTGCTGTAAGTCTGCATTTTACAGCCTGAAACTCTTATATTACTTTACCTCTCTATGCCCCCGGCACCATACACAGCTGAGAACATATTTACTGTCACACTTCATCCAAGTTGCTGGACTCAACACCAAGTTGCTCTGCATTATTGTACTCTAGTGTTTCCAGCTACTATCCTGTTTAATTGGTTAATAATTCCCAGTGTAATACAGTGTTTCATTGTCTTCAACACATACTTATTTGAGTTTCAGAATATAGACTTCTTCATTTCTTGAAATATTTCCTATATGTACTATGCCTTTATCCATATTATATAATGACTGGCCGGGTCTATATTAGAAGACCGACTGTTTAGGTTATCGAACACCTAAACATCGATCTTCTTATATCGAACAGCACAATGTCGAACGTCCCAGGGAAAAACTTCCCTCGGCCACAACACACAAAAAAATTACTTTACATCTAAATTAAGTGGGGGGCTTCACCCCCCCAACTAAATATACCAACTCCGAGATCGCTCAACAGTAGAGAAATAGCAAACTCCAGTGAACAGCCAAGGGAACTCTTTCCCTGTGTTAAATTGGCCGTTTTCCATTTTTTGCTTTCGATATTAGAAGATTGATGTTTAGGTGTTCGATCACCTAAACATTCAGTCTTCTAATATAGACCCTGACTGGCCATTACCATTCAAAAGCAAGCATGCTGATTGGTCAGTCCAATCAGCGTGCCCTTTGTAAATTGTGCATTATCCAATGAAAAAAGTCCAGTCACCCAGACTTTCTTCCATTACAATATGCTATAACTTTTTAGGTTTTCTGCATCATTAAAAAAAATAATAATTATTACATTATTCAAAAGTAAAGAAACATACCTGATTTTCTTTGTATTTTCTCCATTGTATCTCTCTCATACCTCTTAAGTGTCCGAATTTCAACCTTTATTTAAAAAAAAAAAAAAAAAAAAAAAAAAAAGAGCAATGGAGATCTTCCCTTCTCCGTTGCGTTCTTTACACAGCATTGATGTAATGCGTAAGGGTGGGAACGAAAGTTCCATACACATGCGTAGTACGTCAAGAAGGCCCCAGGATACCAGTGCAAAACACTGAAGAGCAGCATGCCACCCTAATACAAGGACATCATTTATGAAAACTAAGTAACTTTTTCTTAAATAGTGCCATTGTATAATAGCAATAACCCATGTCTGGATGGGGATAATGCTGGATTGACCCACACCCGGTCATGGGTTATTGCTATATTATTGTATTGTCAACCATACTGTGTTTATGCAGTCATCTGAATGTGTGCTTTATTTATCTATATATCTATATCTATATCTATATCTATATATATAAATCCACCTAAATCCATCCACAACCCCTTTTTCCCATTTTCACACATAGGGTCAGGGTGCCATTTTAACAGTGGCAATCATCTAGAGCCAAGGTTCACACTGCTGGTGTATTTTATATATATATATATATATATATATATATATATATATATATATATATGTATATGGGGTCTACCTTCTTTCAACGAAATTACGTTTACCCAAATTTTACTTACCCAACCTCACTTTTCCAAAGCTACATTCCACTGAAAGCACATACTGACAAAATCCTTTCCCTGTGAAAGGAACCACTTGGCCACCATGATGAACTTTGACCTCTCTTCAGTTTAGTGTGATCTCGGAGTTGGTATATTTAAGTAGGGAGGTGTGGGGGGCATGGGGGGAAAAGCCCCCCCACTTTGGTGGGTTTACTTTTGGTCTGTTTAGGTTTATTCCCATGGTGGCCAAGTGATTCCTTTCACAGGGAAAGGACTTCAGCAGTCTGTGCTTTCGGTGGAATGCAGCTTCGGTGAAGGGAGGTCGGGTAAGTAAAATTCGGTTAAACATAATTTCATTGAAAGAAGGTAAATCCAAATATATATATATATATATATATATATATATATATATATATACATACATACATGCATATATATATATATATATATATATATATATATATATATATATATATATATATATACATGGGTCTACTTTGGAAGCTAGAAGTTTCAGTTTCAAAACTTCAAACTTCCTATAGTCGAGATCCAAGTTTTGAAACTTCAAAACTTCCATACAAAAAAAATAAATAAATAAAAACAATTTCTTTTGTTTTACGTTTATGCAGGGAGATTCCCCACACCTCCTGCTAATTAAATATACTAATTCTGAGAATGCACTGCAGTAAAAAGAATGGACAATTTCCCGTTCCACATTGCACAGCGATCTCTGTTTAAACCATTCAGGCTTCCAAGGTAGACCCATATAGATATATAATATATATATATATATATATATATATATATATATATATATATATATATATTGGTCTACTTGCTCACACACATGCACACATGCACATGCTTAATTCTATAGTGTCTAATATAGCAGATATAGCAGTTTGTCACAATTATGTATAGATATGATAATATATATGTTTTGTATTATGGAATACAAGTATAACTTCCAACATTATGGCTTTACTGTGACTGTGTTATTATTTGCAAGGTCCAGTTATTAAAAATGAATGTTTTTACTGCAGAGATATTTTACAAACATGTACAAGGTTATATGAACTTACCCTTCCTTTAACAGCCTTCACTTCATTAAGTTCAGTTCCAAGGGAGAAAAGAATTCATGTATAGAAAGTATTTGGACTCATGCTGGCATACCGAAAGGAAGTGCCTTTATTTAATCTTCCAAGTATTTGATGCTGCCTGACTTATAACCTAACAAACAATTGGCTAACATTGTCCTGTTGCTATGGATTTTTGTACTTCTCATTAACAATCTGTATACTTAGGAGAAAATGAATTCCTTCAGACACTTACCCATGCTTAGTTCACCTTCTGAATCCTAATTACATAACAGAGTTCTTCACAGCTTGCTGTGCCTGAAAGTGGAACTCAATCAACCTCAAAGTATCCAATCATGTTTGTCAGTGGAAAGTATGTACATAAAGATTTTCCTGTTTTATCTTTAAGTTATTCCCTTTCATAACAATATTTGCATGTTGGGATGCTTAAATTCTGTTGTATGTATATATATATATATATATATATATATATATATATATATATATATACCTATATATATATAGTTCGTATATTATAAGAAGTAAAGGAACTTTAATAAACATGGCATTTTAGCCATTCTATGCCTATTCTATTTTTGTACAGCTCTGCATACTTAACTAACATCATTTTCCAGAGTCAGTTTTTCAGCTGTAGTGTAACTTTTTCTAGCTCTAAACGTTTGTAGGCAATAAGATAATTTGACTACAGCTCCAGACAAAAGATGGCTGTTGACATATAGTGTGCAGATTCATGACTGTTTAAAAACCATTACTAAAACTAATTATCTAGTTGGCATTTTGCTGAATTAGTAACATTTCAAATACTGTCATCCTGAAAGATTTTTTTGTTTTTAGAAGCAAACTTCTTTGTATTACCCTTCCAAGTCCCCTTAACATTAGGAATGAGAGAGGAAGGGAGCTCACGTCCTTTATGTTGTCTCTCTCTTCAGAGCCTGCATGACCTTTGAGCGGCAATACACACAGGCTCCCCTTTAATAGGGATGCATGATTTCAGAGTAGTAACCAATTAAGTAATTGGTGCATGCATGTATAACTGATTTATCCAACCGGGCTGTGGCCTTTTTCAATGGGGACCTGAAAATAAATTGCATAATGTATTACTGCTGTACAAGTATAAGTGAAGTGAAGGGTGCATTGGTATTGTCCTATATTGAAATACGAACATTTGTTATGGTTTTGCATATTTCATCATTTAATAAAATGAGGTTGATAAAATGGGAATTGCTAAAGTGTTATTCCGTGAAAGGCCTTGAATCCCCAGTGGGGATAATGGCTGTTGATTGAATGCTGTATCATCAAAACAATATTCACAAAAATTAATTTACCAAAGGACATTTTGCAGAATTAGTAATATTTGAATACTGGCTCCTAGAAATGTGTGTATCTTGTTTTGGTCACCTTGGCCAGGGTCGTAGCTGAAAAGGGTCCTCAGACCAATCCACTTACAATATAAACAAACACAAATAAATAAATAAATATTACTTTTGTGTGGAACAAGCTAGATTGCTTATCCATTTTGGAGACTACACCCCAGCCTTCTCACTTATGTTTTACTGAGGTTGTATAACCTCAGGGAAGGGAAAACATCTCCCTGTCCCTAATCCCCATACTTGTTTAATGGCTTTATTGCACAAGTATAGTATCCTTGGTGGGTAGTTGTTACTCCCACCCCATTGATCCCCATAATGCTTTACATTCTGGTAGATGATCACAGCTTTTTGGCCATACTCACTGCTGTGCTGGCCACGTTTGATCTACACATCTGAGTGACTTTTTGAATCGCTTGGTATGTAGATACCTTTCTGGAGGCAGTTCTGAGAGAGCACATGGCTACTTAGCATATGATGGTTACCCAGAGTGCATCATTAACATTCAGCATGGCACCACAGTGCCAGCCCTAGATGGTTCTACACATCTTCATGTTAGAGTACCATGCAGTTCCATGTCAAGGCTGTCTCTGAATTCACAAGGGTTACACAGCGATGCGTACATGAGGTGAACATATCATGGTAACAATTATGGATGCCTCCCTTTGTTTCATAAAAGTTCATATTCTTACATGTGGTATTTTGTTTTATTTTGTCAGATTTCTAATACAGTTTGCATACAAACCTTCCTTGTTAATGACAACTGAAAATTATGTGTACCTATTAAACAGAAAGGAATTTTACACAATACACTGTAAGTTATGCAGTGTTCACCTTTACTCACCAGCACTTCAGCATGCCATGTTTTAAGTTTGTTATGAAAGGAATAAGACACAACAAGGAGTAGTTTATATTCTGATAAAGCATGGTTCTTGTGTGTAATAAGACACAATATATTTGAACCAAGTACCTTTAGCTCCTCTCTTATCAGATCACAACTCACATTTTGGAGTGTATTATTCTCCGTACAGAATGACTTTTATAATTATATGGTGGTTTTGGATTATATGTATGCCTTTTTGGTATAAATAAGTTTAAGGCTTCTGATGTAGGTGAGACATTTATTTATATGAAGCTCTATTACTTTTAAAGCGACCTTCACCAAAGAGACATTTTCTTGTTCAAGCTACTGGTTGCTAGTATAAAGCAAGGCCAAAGCCAATAATATTCTCTCTCTTTCACTGAGATTGTCTTACTGAAGTCTGATGTCCCACCAGGCTCAGTCCTAGGATCACTTCTTTTTACACTTTTCATTAATGATTTATTCCAAATACTATCAACACTCAACATAACCATGTATGCAGATAATCTCCGTTTACTGGAGTAACTCAAATCCAGAAAAGTGCTACAACATCAAATGCCTAACAGCTTGTGCAGCAAAAAATCACACAACATTAATCACCCCATGAAGGGCAAATGTCATAACATGAGACTAAGCTCAATAATTGTCCATTATATCCTCAATAATAGTAACTGACAATGCAAACAGCACAATTCCTATTAGAGAAAAATAAAGATACCTAGGAATAATGTATGACCCAACACTATTGTTCAAATAACATACTGAAAAAGCTACTAATAAGGTAACAGTTAACTAAAACTTTATTATAAAATCTCTCACCTTCTGACCCATACAGCATGTAGAAAAATTACAAGAAATACCATCATCTTAAACTGGAATATGGGCTTTTTCTAGTAACACTACAATTTGGGATTAATAGCCTCAAGTTATAGGTTACAGAAAATAAAGTTTGTAGATCTGTACAGTTTTACCCACATTGTGATCTACTACAAGCTTTCAACTGGTTACAAGTAGAAAGCTGGTTTACACAACTATTGGGTACAACTCAGTTTAAAATCATAGCACTGGGTCATTACCCACTGATAAAAAGATATACTTTAAAGAGCAATCGTACAGCCTTAGGGACAACCAAATGACACAATATCCCTACAAAGACCACATCTCAAAACTAACATGGAAGAAAAGGGTTTAAACAGGCTTGCCCATCTATCTAGATTCACATTCCAAGTGATATAAGACAAGAACTAACACTTGGAAACCACAAGGCTAAATTCGGGGAACATCTGTTTAATGACAGTCAATCTATGTGCAACAGTGGCAATGGTTAAATCATCCAACCTGCAATGAAGCTTCTTTAACCTCTTATATTTAATTTTTTGTGCATAAATATAGTTCATGTATAAATGTATTTTCTACAAATGACTATCAAATTGTGTTACCTTTAGCTAATGAATCTGTGCCATGTATGCATACATGTATATAACTCATCTGCTTATTTTTGTGAGCTTTTATGTGGCTGCGTCGTGTCTGAGAAGGGTCAGTATACCAGCCTACCTACCTGGTCACTTAACAGAAATAAATAAATGAATCTATAGATAGATAAATAGATGGCTAGATATAGATAGGACAGATATCTCTATCTATCTAGATATAGATATAAAAACTACAAGAATAAAAATAGTGTTTCTGAAGTATACTCAAACAGTTCTCTTATGCTGTGCTGATGACATCATAAGAAGGCTGAAACATGCATGTCCACAGCTAGTGGGGTTTGGCTTTATTAGCCTGAATGTATCCACAAAAGCTTAAAAAGAAAAAGTTAAAAGTCATGGACATTTAGAAGCCATATAGCTGAAACACTTGATGCCTTTAAGGGTCATTTGCATATATCTCATCGGCCTGTATTACAGGAGGTTTAATGTATCGCACAATGAAAACTCTATCTTGGCTAGGTTCTTCTTGTAGTTTTTACTAATTGGCTTGCCCTTGTGACCTTTTTACTTTTTGATTTTAGATATGGATATACACACATGCACAAACATACACACATATATAATACAGATGCATATGTCCCCTATATATAATAGGTGACTCTATCGTCAGGCACACTGACGTCCCGCTCACCAGGCTGAACAAGGAGAAGGTCACAGTGAGCTGCCTGTCGGGCGCTAGGATCCGCCACATAACACACGCACTCAGGTCACTCCAAGGCAAGTACAAATATGACTCAGTCATTGTCCATGCTGGTGTGAATGACCAGAGACGTACCTCCCTGGACTACATGAAAAGAGACATAGAGGAGCTCTCTGAGCATGTAGACCCTGACCTTGAGTAGCATCTTACCCTCCCCAAGAATGATGCCACAATATGAAGACAAGATGATCAATTTCAACAATTGGCTTAAGTATTGGTGTCATTTAAAGGGGATCCAATGCCTGTCAGCCTGGGATGACATGCTCGACAAGCCACGATGCTTCTCTAGGGACGGCTTGCACCTGTCACCCCTGGACTTTCCAATATTGGCAAAGGCTCTTGCCACCCCCATAGTGCCTTTTTTAGGCAAGGCTCAAAAGACAAACCCACCTCCATAGGTATCACAAGGGATAAGAAACTAAGAGTAATGCTACTCAACGCCAGAAGTCTAAACCTCAAGATGCACGCACTCGAAACTCTCCTTAGCATGGAGAACATCGATATCTGTGCAGTAACAGAAACCTGGTTCAAGGCTCCCGAGAGCACCTCAGCACAACCAGGTTATACCTCATACCATGCTTTTCAGCCCCAAAACTTGGACCGAACCACAAAAGGAGGGGGAGTATCAATATTTGTCAAAGATACCCACACCTCCAGGTTGGTGGCACAGCACGAAGCATCAGAGACAATCCATGTGCAACTAATAGTGGGTAAAACTGCCTTCCAATTTATAGCCTGCTACAGACCACCCTCCCAAACCCAGGAACCCCACTCGGCCTTCCTGAGAACACTGGAAAATATGAAGGTCTCTCCAAACACCATTATATTGGGCGACTTCAACTACCCAAACATAGACTGGGAGCATTACTCTAGCTCCAACACCCTAGCCCAAAGGTTCCTAGAATTTATAAACTCAAATGCTATGGAACAACTTGTTACCACTCCCACAAGAGGGGAAAACATACTGGACCTTATCATCACCAACATGGGGACTCTATGCTCCAGACCAGAAGTGTATCCCTCACTGGTAAGATCAGACCATAAACTAATCTCACTGGATATTCACATCCCGACCCCACCCCCTGCCCAGAAAACCTCAGTGAAAAACTTCTCTAAAGCAAATTTCACACTCCTCAAAACCGAGGTGGAATCCTTCAAAGCCCCCGGGCCTGTGGAAAATATGGCCCAGACCGCAGAATCCTTTATAAACGCATTCTATGAACACCTTCAGGAATGCATGGATCATGCAATCCCAAATAAAACCAAGACCCAATCCTCCAAGGGCAGATGTCCTGTCTGGTGGACCCCAGCCATAAACAAACTATACAATAGAAGGAGGAAGCTACTACATGATAGAGCAAAATCCCAAAAAGGGAAGGCATCTCTGATCAGTATTAGCAAAAACTACGGGCACTCATAATATCGTCTAAGGCCAGCTTCGAGAGAAAAATTGCACAGGACACTAAGGATAATCAGAAGGCTTTCTTTAGTTATGTTAGGAACCTGGGTGAGAATTCCCAGATATGCTCAGAATTAGTCCAAAATGACAAAAAATACACCGAACCCACAGACATTGCCAACATCCTAGTTGACAGGTTCAGCGCAAACTTCTCTCCCCCTCCCCACCAAAAGTGCAAATATCTATCCCAGCAGAGTACTGCCCCCCTGACATCTCAGATGCTCAGGTAAGAGCCGTCCTCTCCAAAGCAAAAAACACAGCATCAATGGGACCAGACGGTGTCCCGGGCTGCATCCTACATGAACTCCAAGAAGAGCTAAACCCAAACATAAAACTACTGTTCAATCTCAGCCTTACTACAGGATATGTACCCAAAGAGTGGCGTATAGCAACAGTGGTCCATCTCCACAAAGGTGGTGCCTCAACGGATCCTGGAAACTATCGCCCCATAAGCCTGACTAGCTTGGTCTGCAAAGCTATGGAAAGGATCATCATGGACCTCATAAATAAAGATATTGGGGACCTACAGACACTGGATCCTACCCAGTTCGGCTTTGTTAAGGGCAGATCCTGCCTCTTAAACCTGGTCGATTTCTTTGAAACAGTCACCAAGGCCATTGACGAAGGGAAGGTGGTCCACACAGCCTACCTGGACCTCGCAAAAGCCTTCGATACAATACCCCACTTGGTGGAGTAACATGTTTTCACATGGGTCGAGATAGGTGTTCAGTGTTATTCCAAACTACAAACATCTTCCCTACCTCGACCCATGTTAAAACCCGTTCCTAGATTGTTTTTTTTGTCATCGATATTACCGTTTTCGAACTTCTGTGTTCGACGATAGCGCAGTCGACGGAGTTTGTTTCTAAATTTTGATAATAAACCTATATATATATATATATATATATATATATATATATATATATATATATATATATATATATATATATACACACATATGGTAACATGTCCTTATCAGTCAGAAGAAAGTACACAGCTGAAGAGTTGGTTACTGTACTTTATTATACATGTGTTTTGTACAGAGTTGGATTAGCAGATGTACCTATAAATTAAAACATTTCTGTTGAAGTAACATAGAAGAAAACATGCTTTAACAAATACAGATTTTTATCCAACAACTGAGCCAGATTCAGAAAGATTACTGTGAGGTGTTCATCTGGTGTACACGTCACAGTAACCATCCCAGACAATCCTATCACAGTGGTGAACTACAAAATGGTGCATCACTGTGGGGGACTGTCATTACAGCCTACTGCAAATGTTAATTAGGATGTCTAGCCATGTATCCCCACAAAAAATGTGCCCCCCCAAAAAAATACCTGGCAGTAAAGGCACTTTGAGAATTGCTCAGCTAAGTAAGTTACATTGGCAGGCTATATACAGCCGAAAGCTTATGTTCCCCTGATTGTGTTAGTGGTAAGTGCCGGGAGTGGACAGATAGCATTGTGGTTTGTGTGTGTGTGTGTGTGTGTGTGTGTGTGTGTGTGTGTGTGTGTGTGTGTGTGTGTGTGTGTGTGTGTGTGTGTCTGCGTCTGTGGAGCTGCATGTGTGAGTGTATGTAGAGGTATGATAGCTGTAAGGTGAGTATGTGTGTATGTTTGTGTACATGTGTATGTGTGTCTGTCTGGGAGGTCACAGTAGGGGAGTTAGAGCATAGGTAGAGTAAAGGTGTGTTTGTGTTTGTGGGTAAACATGCGAGTGTGTGTGTGCACGCGTCTGTGTGTGTGCATTTTTGTAGGCATGAACATGTGAATATGTATGTGAGAGTGGCTGCGATACCTCCACATCTGCCTAGACTAACAAGTAAATCCTGCAACATTGGGAAGGCAGTAGACACCAGAGATAACTCTTTAAATTGTGCTTTAAAGACACTTAAAAATGAATACAATAAAGTTTCACAGCAAGAAAGACATGGGGTGGGGGACACTAGACACTAGACACTGGAGATAACTCTTTATACCATCCCTTAGAGGGACTTAAATATTAATCGAATACAGTTTTGAAACAAAAAAGATGTGGAGTAGGAGTAGACACTAGGGACACTCTACATAGCAAGTTCTAAATGCACCTACCAAGATTCAAACACTGTACCTTTATCACTCATCCCAGGGTGTTAGCCCCATGTGCCACCACTAAGCACCAGGGGCATTGCTAAGTCTTTAAAACTAAAAAATAAAGAAAAGGGGGAAGCTACAAACCCTGCATCATTGACACAGTAATCAGTTTCCTAAGCAGGAGCCTTAACCCTGCATGCTAATTGATCACTTAGTGAAGTTGCTTTTTTTTTATTATTATATAATAAAGTGTATGAAGTTAATGTCTGGCATGATTTATTGACTACAAAAGGTTGTGAGTTACGAGGGACAGGGCATCTATAAGAGACAACAGCAGAGATCCTGTAAGATTAATTATGGGGATGTGTCCGAGTTGGGGGAGTCTGGACAAAGCCTGAAGGAACAAAAGATAACACCAGGGAGACTTTGTAAAGTATTACTTGCACCCATGAAAAAAATTAACAGCACAACAGGTCTAGCATCAAAATGTACTTTATGACTAGTAAGATGTATGAATCTCTACTGCCTGGCATTACTGACTGTAATAATCTGTGATGTACAAGGGTCAGAGAACAAAATAAGAGGATACAGCAGGCATATTCTGCCAGCTCTGTGACAGGTAAAAGATATGTCAGTGTGTGTGTGTGTGTGTGTGTGTGTGTGTGTGTGTGTGTGTGTGTGGGTGGGTGGTGAGGGGATGAATGGGAGGGTGCCTGTGCGATGATGTGAGGTGTTGCCATCTGTGGCAGGGAGACTAGGGCAGTTCATGTGTAATATATGCCAGCATAGTTAGCTGGAGATTTGTAAACAATTTTGTGTCAGTTGACTATCACACTGACTTGTACAGATGCTTATGTTAAAAATGTATCAACAGTGTTATTATAACTGATTATATTCAGTTGGGCTTGGAGACAGGCATGTAGGTCTGGTACCCTGGGGTAGACCCAGACAGACCCCACACCTGAAGCTGGGGCTACTGATGTGGCTATTTCAGTGAGTTTGCTACCCTGTAGCAGTCAACTTGAAAGTGAGCCACAGCTGCTGATAGGTACTGATGTTCCCATGGACAGGGTGACTGCAAGGACAAAGGTGAGTGGTAGCACCCAGGCTGATAGTGAGGCACCACTATTGGAAGATAACAGGCTTCCTGTGGAAAGGGAGCTGGGAGGGATCACAAAACTAGAGTTGAGACAGGCTCAGCTTTCGGACCCTACCTTACAAAGCTTGAGGGAGGTAGCTAAGGAGACACCTGATGTTCAAGGAAAAAGGGAGTCTGTATACTGGAACAAAGGTTTACTGTATAGAGAGTGGACCCCTGAGGGAGGGCTAGAGAGTGAGGTAATACAACAGTTGGTAGTCGCCAGAGCCTACTGTCTGGCACTTCTAGCCATAGCCCATGACATTCCTTTTGCAGGTCATATGAGCATAAAGAGTACCAAAAGACATATTTTGCAGAACATGTATTGGTCTGGGATTGCAAGGGATGTAAAAGGCTACTGTAGGACCTGTGAGCAGTGCTAAAAGGTAGGCAAGGCAGGGGACAAAGTCAAAGCTCTGTTGATGCCTTTGCCTGTGGTTGAGGAGCCATTTCAGAGGGTAGCTATGGATATTGTGGGGCCTCTGAGTACCCCAAGTTCCACAGGGAAGAAGTATATCTTGGTGGTAGTAGATTATGTTACTAGATATCCTAAGGCATTGGCTCTGTCCTCCATCGAGGCAGAGAAGGTGGCAAATGCTTTGATAGAGATTTTCAGCAGGGTAGGTTTCCCAACAGAAATATTGACTGACAGAGGTGCCAATTTCATGTCAGATCTGCTGGCTTGTCTTTGGAAGGGTTGTGGGGTGAAGCACCTAAACACCACACCCAGACTAATAGTCTTGGGGAGAGGTTAAACTCTGTATTAAAGGTCATGCTACGGGCATTTGCAGACCAGTTTAAGAGAGAGTGGCACAAACATTTGCTCCATCTACTGTTTACATATAGAGAAGTACCCCAGCAATACACAGGTTTTCACCCTTTGATTTGCTGCATGGGCATAGGGTGAGGTGGCCTTTAGATTTCATTTGTGATGAGTGGGAGGGTGATTGTGGATCTCACAAGGAGTCTGTTGTGGCATATGTCCTAAACCTCAGGACAAGGCTTAGGGAGCTCATGGGCTTGGCCCAGGAGAACCTGGCAGGAGCCCAACAGCAGAAAAAGGTCTAGTGTGACAGGAATGCTCAAGGCCAAAAGTATGCTGTGGGCCAGCAAGTTATGGTGCTCATTCCTGTCAGACACAATAAACTGCAGGCAACTTTGGAGGGATCCTTCAAAGTGATAAGGAAGGTCAGTGATGTTAATTACATGGTAAACCTGCTAGGCAGGGGCACAAATTGTACCATGTTAACATGATGAAGCCTCAGCATGTCAGGGAGCCCCTGGGCAGACGGCAAAGGGCAGGGTTGACCATTAAGCCCAATAAGTGTCAGGTGGGTGTGGCAGAAGTCTCTTACCTGGGACATAGAGTGAGGAGTCAGAATTGATAGATTAGGCCAGAACTTGCCAAATTGGAAGCTATTCAGCCATGGTCTGCCCCTGTTACCAAAAAGCAGGTGAGGGCATTCTTGGGGACAGAGGGGTACTATAGAAAGTTACTTCCCAATTATAGTATAATAGCTGCTCTTCTCACAGATTTGACAAGGAAAAAATAGACCAGATAAGGTAGTGTGGACCCCAGCCTGTGAACAGGCATTCCAAAAGCTTAAAGGGGCTTTGGGAGGACCCCCCTGTGTTAGCCAGTCCAGATTAAAGCAAAGAATTTGTTGTGCAGGCGGACGCTTCAAACCATGTAGTGGGGGCAGTACTTAGCCAAGTTTCCTTAGAGGGACAGGAGCACCCACTTGTATTTCTCAGCCATTGACTCCAACCCAGGGAGAAATGTTATGCAGCTGTAGAAAAAGAATGTCTAGCCATTGTATGGGCACTGCAGAAACTTCAGAATTATATGTATGGAAGAAAATTCACTATAGTTACAGACCACAATCTTTTAACATGGCTACATAGAGTCAGCCAACAAAATGCCAAGCTATTAAGGTATAGCCTGGGCTTTCAGGAATATGATATGACAGTATAGCACTGTAGTGGGGTCAGCAATGCCAGTGCAGATGGACTGTCAAGACAGGGTATAGGTTAATGTGTTCCCAGACATGCCCATTTCTCTCAAGCAAAGTTTTTCTGGGTCACTAAATAATTCTGTGTCATTTAACTATCACACTGACTTGTGCAGATGCTTGTGTTAAAAATGTATCAACGGTGTTATTATAACTCATTAAATGTTTATGTTTAAACAAAAAATCCTGGAAAGGAAGAGTAGAGGTTTTTGAAATTGTTCTATAATTTTCAAATACTGCAATCGATCTTAGCAAAGCTCTGAATGTGTATTGTACTGGAGTCATGTAATCAAATATGATGTAATTCTATAACCAGCACTGACAGGATGGAACTCTCCCAGCATCTTGTTTTGTTTTTTTGAAACCTGATATAAAAATCTATGACAGTCAGTTGAATTAGTTCAGTTGTTGTTCAGTTAGTTAGCTGGAAGCTCATCACCTTGCCTTGTGGAAGCAATCATCTCAGCATCTAATCTTGCCTTACTGTATTAATTAAGTAAACTAGGGAACAGTTATTCTTTAGGCAGTAAGGAAATACAGTGAGATTAGTTAAGTATTGTTTTTCTGCATCTGTTTGAATCTGTCCAACTGTGTTATTTTTATTTCTCCTGTGATTGAAACTCTGGTGTTTATTGTACTGAGATATTTAGTATTCTCATGTTTCCTATTTTATAATTTAATATTATTAGATATTTTATACCTTTCATTGCAGCTGGTCTTTTAGAGAATACTTTATCTTGAGAGTACTTATTTTAGTGATACCGTGGCCACTCAGAAAAGCCTTGCAGCTTTGGTTACACTCTACTATGCATATTAATATTGATTTTACTCAGTATAATTTGATACCCTTGTAAGAGCCTGAGAGTAGTTGACTGGTGGCAGCATAGTTACCTTATAGCCTGGGCAGATACCCAGGTGTGGATGTGTCAGCTACTTGGAACTGGGACACAGTCCTCTAAAGTGAGTCTTGTTTGAGATCCAGAGAGGCAGACAGTCCAGTCCTATGTCTGCAGCATGTTCCCTGTGTGCTCTTGGGGAAGAGAGCTGCATATGAAAATTCATTCCTGTTCTTAGTGACCATCTCTAACCTGTGTCAGTGGTGAGGACTGATGATCCTTGATTATTGGCCTGGAGTAGAGAGGCCATCACAGCCTGTCCAAACACAAAGTATGGACTATCGGTGTTGACTACTACATGAAACTGTTAATTTGTACTCATGGTGGTTAAGGGCAATTTAGAGACGTAAATTAGATAATGAGATCTTTCCTCATTGTGGCTAATGTGTCTCTGAATCGCAATTGTTTGCTTCATGGAAACAGTTAATAAATCACCATCTATATGTAGCTCTTACTTCTACTGGTGGGGTTCTTTCTAAATGCCTGGGGCTGTCTCCATTTTAAACAGCTGGTATCTTGCTGCTAGTAAAATTTATACAAGCAGGAAGAACCAGTTTGCCCAAAGCACAGTGATAGGACACAAGGAATTCAGTCTTACACTCCTGCTGATATAATGGAATGGAATGGATGCAACAGTTGGAGCCTATCTAGCATGAAACCAGCTGAATGCATTAGCTGCAGCAGATTTTCACTGGATTTCCTTGATTTCAGTAGCTCTTAATTTAACATTATTTTAATGAGCTTTGAAGCCACTGAAAAGTCCACAAAATACTTTATCAACCTGACAAAACACCCATCCTATGTAATCTTATTCACCCCTATGTTAACCTTAAGTCCCTAAGATCATCACAAAAATCTCTTGTATACATCAACAAATCAAATAATAGAGCTGGAGACTCTCAGTTTTCTATTTCTATTGGAAAAACCTGGAACCTACTTCCCTCTGAACTTACCACACTTCCCTCTACTACTCTGTTTAAAAATAAGCTTAAGCTCTTCCTGAAAACACACTGGATGTGCCCCTGTTCTAAACCGGACTGACCAACTTATCCATTATTACCTGAATCAATCCACCTTCTCATCTCTGAATCTACTTCATCTTTCTAACTAATATGCCTCTATTCTCTTAAACTATTTCCTATTAAATACTACTATGCTTCCTCTCCATCACAGTCCTAGCTAGTACTGGATTCTTTAAAGTGACTCATATTACTTCTAGATTTATTACCTAACTGCTTCTCCATTTCATTTTCCTTATCTTCCTTTATCTACATCGACACTATTGCTTTCTTCTCTTCTCTTAACTAGTACTCTTTAGTAACACTTAAATGTAACTTCTTATTAACTATACTAAGTCTATTCAAATATGTGTAACCTTCATTATGTATTTGTAAATTTGCAGCCTCTTATTATTTCTCTTCTCTGTTCAAGAAAATGTATTTGCATTCTAAATATGTATTTCTGTAGATGTGAACTTTATTTGAATAGTGTGGAGCTTTTCTCCGTGGGCCTCTACTGAAAATGAAAAATATATATCCAACAACACAAGGGCAATCAAACGAACAACCGATGAATAAGTCAAGAGAGGAATTTATTTGTAAGCGCTTTCGGCTGCGTAATACCAGCCTTCATCAGACAACTTCAAATTCTTCATTGCACTCTTATATAGAGCATACTAATTAATCAATTAAGATTTTTAAAAAACGCCTGATGGCTTCTTAAAAACATACACTCACAAGACTCTTTTATACATCACTATATATATGAAAATGTACATAAATAATTAATTTTATTCCAACATTTTAACTAAAACATAATATATATATATATATATATATATATATATATATATATATATATATATATATATATAATATATAATTAAAAACAAGTACATATAGATTGTATAAATTATGTAAATATATAAATATATATATGTACTGAAAATTCACTATACTCTCATTCATATGCAGACTGTAAAACCACAGATGTTATTTATTTTTGTTTCTGCCAAATATGTCATGCCTTCTATATAGGAAAAACAAATAGAAACTTAAAGGATAGAATATTGGAACACATAAGAGACATCAGAAATAACAAAACTACTAGTGCGCTTGCTCAACATGTTTTAAACACTGACCCTTCACACTCTTTCAAGTTCTTTGTTTTACAACATATACATAGAAATGTGAGGGGAGGAGATATAGAAAATTTTACAGAGAGCCGAGAACAAAGATGGATTATCAAGCTCAATGCTGATAGATATCCAGGCTTAAATGGTTGTACATCACTGGTTCCATTTCTTAAAGCTAGACGCCTTCAACACAATTAATTTTTTGCATAAAATAAAAAAATTTTAAATAATTTTTTGCATAAAATAAAAAAATATATATATATACATATATTTCTTTTATTATATATTTTGTATTATGCATTTTTATATATATATTATATATATGCATTTTTATGAGATTATTTAATTGTTTTAAATTAGATATGCATAAATATGAATATACTATGCATTTTTATTTATATGCATTTTTTATATATATGCATTTTTAAAGAGATTATTTAACTGTTTTAAATTAGATATGCATAAATATGAACATACTTTACATTTTTGTGTATATATATTTTATATGCGTATTTTACAATATTCTTGTCATATATGCCTTTAAATTTTCAAAAGTTGTATGATGTCACTAATTGGAAAAAATTTTTTGACTCAGAGAGATATAAAACAAGCAGTTGAACAGTTAATTCTTTGATGAAGCAATGAAGGTTGCGAAAGCGCTCACCTCTCCTTTTTACTTTGTTTAAATAAAGACGTTATTGTGTGGTACCCGGTATAGTGTTTTCTCTCATATACTTCTCTTTTTATATACTGGGTTTTACCTGTAAGCCGTTTTGCTTTTCGTTTATTAGCATTCAAAATCAATTGATAGTTTGAATCATGATCCAAATCATAATCCAAACTTACTGTCTCAAGTTGTAATTGTTCCTCGAGGTTGCCCTTTGTCTTCTCCATCCATTCATGTTGTTGATACTCGGTTTGTAATTCTCCTTGTTTCGAAGATGCTCCGAACGTCGGAGATTGCCATCTTCTAAAGGGAGCTGTTCTTCGTTGTTTGTACTGCTATTACATTGCACTTGAATGCCATTATTTCCCCCAAGAGCACCAGATGAATTGCCTACGTTGTTGCGCCATTGCCCACACGATGGTTTGGGATAGGCCAATCCTTTGGAATAGTCCATTCTATCCCTTTCCAATTTACACAAGATTCTGAATGTGTTAAAAATCTAGTGATGAAAAATTGGAATATTATTAAGTAGGATCCAGAATTAGTTACATTATTAGGGGTTCAACCTTCAATTGTGTACAAAAGAGATAAAAATTTAAAAGACTGGTGTAATACTGCATTTAATGCAACATATAATACATATGGTAAGATGAAAAAATATAATATGTGCAAATATTGTGCAGATATTTTGGAAGTTGAAGAAACAAACATCAATGGTATTTCCATTAAAATAAAAGGAAAATACAATTGTAATACTTTGGGGGTAGTATATGCTGCAATATGTTCCCATTGTTTCGCCTACTATGTAGGGTAAATTGAACATAGATTAAAGCAACGTATATATGAGCATAAATATGACATTATCAAATTATCACAAAATAATGCGTTGTATAGACATATAGCACAACATCCTGGGCACGAATTTAAATTTATGGTGTTAGAGCAAGTATTACCATCACCCAGAAAAGGCCCTTGGAAAATTATATTAGAATCTAAGGAATATTGGTGGCAGGTGTTTTTAAATGCCACCCAACCTCCTGGTCTTAATGATTCCATTTCCATCACTAGTATTTTAAAATTGAAGGCTATAGAGAGATAATAATTTTTAAATGAATTTTCAGTACATATATATATTTATATATTTACATAATTTATACAATCTATATGTACTTGTTTTTAATTATATATTATATATATATATTTTATGTTTTAGTTAAAATGTTGGAATAAAATTAATTATTTATGTAAATTTTCATATATATAGTGATGTATAAAAGAGTCTTGTGAGTGTATGTTTTTAAGAAGCCATCAGGCGTTTTTTAAAAATCTTAATTGATTAATTAGTATGCTCTATATAAGAGTGCAATGAAGAATTTGAAGTTGTCTGATGAAGGCTGGTATTACGCAGCCGAAAGCGCTTACAAATAAATTCCTCTCTTGACTTATTCATCGGTTGTCCGTTTCATTGCCCTTGTGTTGTTGGATATATATTTTTCATTAGTTTGTGGTTCTTCATAACTCTACCAAAAATGGACATATATCCAGCTAGACTAGCTCGGTCAGCAAATGTAAAATAAAATAAAATAAATAAAAAATAAAAGTGAACTCTTATACCACAGAGAAGTGAAACATTGTACACTGCAGTCCATTGGCTAGAACTTAACAATCTACAGTGTTAAATAAACACAGTCATAAGCTCATATAGGAAGACAAAAAATATTAACAGTTATAAGATATCTAGCTTGAAAATGGTACAATTTGCCTAGTCTAACGGAGTTTCATCGGATTTATTTGATTTCAGAGGTTTTTAATTTAGCAGTTTACTTTAATGAACTTTGGAAACATACAAACATGGACACTGTACCATTCTGTCCATTTACTGTTATGGATTTTGAGAGCATAAATCGTTCCACTGGGAGCCCTACTTCTTGTCACCTGATAGTTGATTGACACTCAGAACATCAGACCTTTTAGATCTTGGTGCCCTTTTATGGTGGCTAGTCTTAATGAAGAACAAGAATGTGAGTGTAGCTTTTTTTTCACTTTCTTCCTCTTCTCCAAATTTGGGCAATCTTAAAAGTGTATATATCGATACCTATATCTATATTAGTTTACCTACAAAAGTTTGACAATAATTTTTTTGTCTCACCATTTACCAAAAGTATGATTTCAAAAATGGTAAGTCAAAAACCTATAAAAACAGAAAAAAATTTATTTATTTTTTTTTTTTGCAGGGTGCAAGTCCCTCCGCACTCCCACCCTCTTACAAAAATTATATACATCAAGTCCATGATCACACCATAGTGGAGACAATGAGAAAAAACAAAAATCATACTGACAGTTTGCACAGTACATTACAAGACAATGAAATTCATAACATTAAAATACCCTCACATTGAAGATGTACGACAGTAGAGTCAGTCATGACACGTATGCCATCTATATCTTTATCTATTATCTATCTATCTATCTATCTATCTATCTATCTATCTATCTATCTATCTATCTGTCTATTTATCTGTCATTTGAGGTATGACACCTTGTCCCCATTTTGGGGGTGTAGGAGGGCTTGCCTATTCTGCCAAAATACTTTTTCTGTATTTTGCAAGTTTGGGAGTGCCCCTGGTTTGACTAGTGACTCCTTAAGTTTTTAGATGTTTTCGGTTCATATAAAGATTTATTAATTAAACGAAACAGTATTATTCATAGCTGACCCCATCCTGCTATTATTCTTGTGGGTAATATAGTATCTTTTAAGCTGACAAAATGCGCATGTTAAAGTAAAACAGAAAATTGTGTGAGAACAAGCAAAATATATGGCTAATGTTATGGGAAATGTGAAAAGCGTGAGAAAATATATAAAAACGTTTGAGTGGAGGTGATGCTGTTTTATTAAAACTTCAGACATGTAATCTGGAAATTGCTCATACTGTAGGCTACCCAATACTCTAGGAACAAGCAAGATGGTAATCTTTAATGGTAACTTTTTATGTCAGATTTTGCAAGTAGTGGCTTTCAGTGGAAATATTACCATGACATGAAACAAGATAGTTGACAGATTTTTTTTTTTTCTTTTTTCTTTTGGCGGCTTATTAACCATGTGATGCCTGCTCAGATTAGCATTAGGAGTTTGGAATTATTTCCATTTGTAGGTTTGTGTGGTATACAATCATGGTTAAAGGAACTTGGCCAGTTAGAATTTAATGTTGTTTGCCCTTTTTATAAGCCTGTTTATATGTATGTAGAGATAGCCAGTGCAGTAATATAATGTAGGCCTGTATCCTGGATAATATCAGATATGATAGAACTGAAATAAGTACAACCCCAGAACTGATTAGCTGAGATATTGAGTTCTCTACAATGTGGAAACTCTTGGGATTTCTTATCGCACAGTCCCCACCCACTTCAGCTATTTATTCCTCTTTTGCTTTTGTACTTGAAAGGTGTGCATTCTTCCTGCTGGCATATTGCCATGATGTTATAGGTTCATAGCTGTATACTAGGCAAACAATAACTAGGGCTCTTATAAGCCTAGTTGTGCAACCCAAATATGATCCACAAATTTGATTTATATGGGTAGTGATTTACTGACTGTCTCTGGCCATCACAGACATATGTATGTAGTAAGCTAGGAGGGTGGACCTATCGATTGGGACCATATTAGAGCAGCAAAGGTTTAGCTTGTCAAACACCTAAACGTTGACAGCTAAACAGCGGAAGCTTACAACCGCGAACACACAGGGAAAAATTTGCTTGGCCATTATCGGGAATTTGCCCTTTTCCCCAATGTAGAGTGATCTTGTCTTGGTATATTTAGTTAGGGGGTGTGTACATCAGGGGCTGTGGGGAGGTGAAGCCTCCCCACTTAATTAGGGTTTGAAAGTTTGTTTTAGTATCCAATGGCCAAGCAATTTTTTTCCCCTATTAAAAAATTTGGGGAAGTGGCCATTCATGCTTGTAAGCTTTTGCTGTTTAGCTGTCGACATTTAGGCATTCGACAAGCTAAACATTTGGGTATATAATATAGACCCTATCGATTGAACCTGTCAGTTCTTATCTCACTCTTATTTCATTGAATCTGTCATTTTTTATCTTTTCTTGATATTTCTTGGAGAAAATTTTACAATTAGTAAATTCAGTGTCTTTAAAAGAAAGCCACTGAACTCCATCTGACCTGACAAGACAGGACTTGAAACAGCACTGTCTATATGGCTTGAAGAATCAACACAACATAAAGTACTGTGATTGATTTCAGCACTTTAATCTGGTCAACCAAAGAGATAACTGGGAAAAACTATAGGCATATGTAATGTACCTGAAGATAACTACAACTGAATATCCAACTCAGGGATATGCAGGAGGGCCCATTGTATGGTCCAGACTGGTGCTGTTGCATTGTGAAAACAGAAAGGCTATGGATGAAGTATTGGTGTCTCAATATGTTAGAATACTCGCCATTGGTGCTGGAAGATCAGAAGGTTTGGGGTTCTATTCACACCATGTATTTGGATTAATTTTCCAGTACTGAAATTGTAGTGCAGCATGGGGGGGGGGGCTGTACTCCTTAGTGTGCTGGCCTTTGATGAGACATTAAACTGAGGTACATTCTGCCTGAATTGGTGGTAGCTTAGGTGGATGTAAAAGATCCCATAGCATTTATCAAAAAGAGTAGGGGGGTGTTCCCTAATGTCCTAGCCAACATGCCTCTTGTTAGTAGGAATACTACTTTGTTTCTCCCCTATAAAGATGGCACTGACCTAGTGGGACTAATTATGGTCAAAAAAAGTAATTAAATATGCAGCATAGACACTATTTGCACCATTCTAGAGGCAAGTATATCCCCAAGATGTCCTGTCAGTCCTCGTCTGTCACCGCCTAACCTTTGAATAGAGGGGCATGGTCAAACTCATGTCTGTCTTTCACCTTAACATATGACAAGAGACCTGAGATAGGAACACTCCTGGTGACCACATTAGGAAGTCTGTCCATGGATGTTAGAACCATCAACTCTGTGGCTGAGCAGCTGAAACCTTGACACAGCTTATCTGCATCCATGGATTGAACCCTTGTGTAATTAATATGCACTTATTAGAATGACATAGGTGTAAAAATTTCTTTTCCTAGGTCTCTACTTTTTCCCAGCAGGGCTCAATATTCACCGGTAGGATGGATCCAATGGGTCATTCCAAACTTGTGTTACTTGTTGGATGAGCTCAGGTACTGGATGTCTGATAGTTTTTCGGTGTCAGATGAGATCTTACTTACAGATGCATGAGTAGACCCTTTTGTAAAATGAGTCATAGCCTATGCCTGGTCCTGCACAAGCCTCCCTGGTCCCCACAATTCATTTGACAGTTGTATTTCTGAGTACTGTTGTCCCATCATCTGCTTGATCAAACATGTCTGCTAAGCATAGGCCTAGCCATTAGAAGGCAGTCTCCTAACCCTGTCTTATTTCCAAGGCAGAAAGGGATAAGGAACCACCTTCTGAGCCCCTGTCAAATTACAAATCCTTTGGAGAAGCTCAAAGGCTGATACAGTCCTGTATACAGAGGTTTGTCCCCCAATGATGCCAGGGTAATCCTATGGGCTAGGCTTGTAAAGGCTCCAGGGCCATTAGCCTAGTACACACCTATGAACCCTTCCCACAGAAATGTCTTAATTGGAATCTGTAGAAGGAGAAGAAGTCATGGATAATCACACACTCACAGAGCCAGTGCAAGAGGATGTTATTTTTGATGCCCGGAAATGTCTGGACATCATTCTCTCTTGCTTCGAAGAAGGTGAATTCCCACTACAGCTGAATGGAGTATGGCTCTCTGTAAGCATCCTAGTACTGACTCCTTTATGATCACTTGTTCCCATGTAGATCCCAGAGATAAAAGCACCTTATCACCTCACTGCCTGATAAGCAGTCTGAGGTAATGGACAAGATGGACAATGGGTGGTTTTCCTTTGCCACATTTAGGCTTAGGTCCCTCAGCTCTCTGTTATCAGTCTATATTCCTGCTCTATAAAAAAAGTTATTATTCTATAATTGTATTTATTGGCCGTTTGAGCAATTTTTCCATCTCTCTCTCAATTTTCTGATTTAAAAGCCTACATTTGCACTTGTTTCCCCACTTTCCTGTAACTAGTTTAGTCCAGATACAGATTCTTAGTTTTAGCACTTGAATTTGCTTATTCGTGATCAGCACTTGTTCAGAATTTGTAAGCACTAAATAACCTACTAATTACTTCAGCACTCAACCTTCCTCATTAACTAGAGGAAAACAGTTTTGGTACTTACTTTCCTCACTTGCTTAGAGAAAAACAGCTCTTGTACTCACTTTCCGCACTTATCTAGAGGAAAATATTTTTTTATTCAGGCATGTCCAAGGGTCAGCTCCCAGTGTTCTCTCCTGTCTATCTGATGAATCTAGGCATCTTGGGGCTATGTAGAAATTGCCTCATGTACACAGACAACCCTCTCCACCTACCACCCAACACTACAATATGTGAGAGATGCACTTATCTAGCCAAACTGGAGGTAAAGCTCTCTCCAATCAAGACTGAACTTGACAGTCAAGAGGAGAAGATAAACACTTGCACCATACCACACTCATCACATAGTCTCACTAAATCTACACCACCAAAATCCACACATAGAAACACAAAAACATTTGCGGAGGCTCTTAATAATAATCTGCTCAAGTAACACAGACCTCCAAAGCAGAAATGCAAGCAACCTCCACCCCCCAACACAACTCAAATGACACATAGCCCACAGACTCAGTGTGTCACTCAACCACAGCCAATAAGGCAAAACAACGTAACCAACACAATAGTCATAGGTGACTCTATAGTCAGGCACACTGATGTCCCACTCACCAGGCTATACAAGGAGAAGGTTACTGTCAGCTGCCTGTTGGGTGCCAGGATCCGCCACATAAACCACGCACTCAGGTCACTCCACAACAAGTACAAATATGACTCTGTCATTGTCCATGTTGGTGTGAATGACCTGAGACATACCTCCCTGGACTACATGAAAAGAGAAATGGAAGAGCTCTCCGATCTTGTAGCCCAGGCAGGTATGGCCCTAGCCCTGAGTAGCATTCTGCCATTACCCAGAATGATGCCACAGTAAAGGACAAAATTATTGACTTCAACAATTGGCTAAGCTTCTGGTGCCATTCTAAAGGGATCCAGTATCTGTCTGCCTGGGATGACATGGTCGACAGACCATGATGCTTCGCCAGAGATGGCCTGCACCTGTCGCCCCTGGGATTCCGGATACTGGCTAAGGTTCTTGCTGCCCCTATAGTGCCTTTTTTAGGCAAGGTTGAAATGGCAAATTCATCACCGTAACAGGAACAGGCAAGCAAAAACTGAGGGTGATGCTACTCAACGCTAGAAGTCTAAATCTCAAAATGCACTCACTCGAGGCACTCCTTAAAATGGAGAACATTGATATCTGTGCAGTGACTGAGACCTGGTTCAAGGCTCCAGAGAGCACCCCTGCACTACCAGGCTATAACTCATACCACACTTTTCAGCCATGTAACCTGGACCGGAACACCAAAGGTGGAGGTGTGTCCATATTCATGCTAGTTGCTCAGCATAATGCAGCCAAGGTTATCCAAGTGCAACTAACTCTGGGCAAAACTGCAATCCAAACTGCAGCTTGCTATAGATCACTCACCATGCCCCAGAATTCTCACTCCTCTTTTCTTGATGTACTGGAAAATATTAGGGTTCAACCAAACACCCTAATAATGGGCAATTTCAACTACCCCACCATTAACTGGGAAAACTACTCATGCACCAACTCCTTCACACAACGCTTTCTGGAATTCATAAATCCAATGCCCTGGAACAACTTATCCACACCCCCTCCAGGAGCAACAATATCCTAGACCTAGTCATTACCAACATGAGTGACCGGTGTTCCACATCTGAAGTCAACTCTTCGTTGGTCCGATCCGACCATAAGCCAATCACCCTTGATATTCACATCCCACCCCCACCCCCATTAAGGAAACCACAGTAATAAATTTCTCCAAAGCCAACTTCATGCCTCTTAAGACAGAAGTGGTGAACTTCATGACACCCATGCAGATGGATAATACAGTTACGACTGCTGAATCCTACACAAATGCACTCTATAAGCACTTACATGAGTGCATAGATTGTGCTATCCCAAACAGAACCAAGACGCTATCCTCCAAAAAAAGGAAGCCAATCTGGTGGTCCCCTGCCATAAACAAACTGTACAACAGAAGGAAGAAATGGTTGCAAAAGAGAGTAAAATCCCATGAGTGGAGGAGCTCCCTGGTCAGCCTCAGTAAGAAGCTGAGATCCCTTATAAGATCCTCCAAAGCTAGCTACAAAAACAAAATTGCCACTGATTCTAAGGACAACCACAAAGCATTTTATAGCTATGTCAAGAATCTCAATGGCAACACCCAGATCTGCTCTGAGTTACAGCACAATGGCGCGAAAATTACAGAACCAACTGATATTGCCAACATTTTGGCAGATAGGTTCAGTGCTAACTTTACCACCCCCCCTCACCCTCTAAAGGGCCCATATCTATACAGGAAGAATGCAAAGTCCCTGTAATCACAACTACTCAGGTAAAAGCTGCACTCTCTAAAGCCAAAAACACAGCATCCATGGGACCGGACAACATCCCAGGCTGCATTTTACATGAACTTCAGAATGAACTGGCTCCCCACCTAAGCATCATGTTCAATCATAGCCTCACATCTGGCTTTGTGCCCACTGAATGGCGTACAGCAACAGTTATCCCACTCCATAAAGAGGAAGCCACCACTGATCCTGGGAACTATCGCCCTATTAGCCTGACGAGCCTGGTCTGCAAGGCCAATGTAACGTATCATCATGGAACTCACAAACAAAGACATTGGTTACCTCCAAACTCTGGATTCCACCCAGTTCAGGTCTGTGAAAGGCAGATCATGCCTCCTGAACCTGATTGACTTCTTTGAGGCAGTCACCAAAGCCGTAAATGAGGGTAAGGTGGTTCACACCGCCTATCTTGACCTCGCCAAGGCTTTTGACACCATGACACCATCCCCCATTCTGGAATTATAGCTATACTCACTAATCTAGGTATAAATCCCTATGTCACAAGATGGTTTACCAACTGGCTCACTGACAGAACCCACACTGTAAAAGTTGCACACTCCAAATCTGACCTGAAACCAGTGACAAGTGGAGTACCACAGGGTTCAGTCCTGGGACCTCTCCTGTTTGGTATCTACTTCTCTGAAGTACAGGTTAACACAGACGGCCTCTGGCTAATGAAGTTCACAGATGACTGCAACTAGGAACCATAGTTGAGTCCCCAAATGATGTGGAAATCCTACAGAAGGGGCTCACTGAGACAGATGCCTGGTGTCAGAGTCATGGCCTCAAGCTCAATGCCAAAAAGTGCATTGTCGTCCCCTTTGGTAAAAACTCTGTACCCATGAACTACTACATAGACAGCAGTCTACTTAACACCAAATGTGTGATAAAAGACCTTGGGACCCAGGTAGACAGTAGTCTGTCCTTTGGTAGTCACATCGCCACAGTAGTCAGGAAGTCCTTCTACGTGGCACACCTTGTCATAAAAGGGTTCTCATCCAGGAAAAAAGAGGTAATTGTTCCCGTTGACTCGACACTCATTAGACCCATTATAGAGTACAACGCCCCTTTTGGAATGCACCTCACAAGACATCTGCAGCCGCTGGAAAGGCCACAGAAGGACCTCACAAAGAGGATTACTGGCTTTAAACAGATGCCCTACACTGACCGTCTCAAAAAACTCCAGCTTTACTCCATAGCATATCGCCTACTCTGAGGTGATCTCTGCCTAACATATAAAGCTATGTCAAACCCAAAGCTGTTGGACATATACACCTAAAGAAATCTCAATCTCTCTGAACTACATGGTCTAGGGACCTAAACCTTGTCACCACAATAAGCAGGACATGCTGGAGGGATAGATTCCTGTCCCAGAGACTTCCCATACTCTGGAACAGGCTACTCATCTATGTCAAGCAAAGTTCTTCATTAGCACTCTTCAAGAAAAATCTTGATGAGTGGATGGGAAATATGAAATACACCCCAGGGATCACTTCTGTGTCTCCACTCGACAGTGGCACAGGAAAATAACTTTCTTGGGTGGCGTAAGACAGGGAACCTTGTTGGCTAGGCTTACATAGGCCCTCAGGCCAATAGCCTAGTACCTACCTATGAACCTATGAACCTATATGATAGAAGGCCCCACTGGTCACATTTAAAACATTTAATCCTTGATCCTAGCTGTGTACCTGAACTAGTGGCTTCCCCTGTTACTGCTGGACTCTGTTGCGATGGTTTAGGCTACCCACCATGGGTTCCCTTATATTCTTGTGCAGCACTTGGTAACCCCTTCCTGTGTAGTGATGCCCTGCTTAATAAGTAGAGATCCCCTTTTTTCCCCAGCTCATCTGCAGAGTTATACTCCCAGTCTGCCATCCAGATTCTCATGTCCTAAGGCAAAGTACTAAAGACTTGTTCCCTCTCCAAAAGGTCTGCCAGCCCTTCAAAAGTGGCGAACCGACACCCAATCACCCACCTATGAAAATAAGTGCTTAAATCAGCAATATAATCATATACACTTTCATCTGCATTGCATCTATGCTCACAAAACATTTTTTCCGTAAGCTTCAGGTGTTAACTTAAAACATTCCAGTGAACAATATTTTACTCTATCATTGTTTAAGCAATCAATATCAGACCATTTATAAACAGCAATTACAGCTTTGGCCTGGAGTAAGGGGGTCAGGAACCATACCTAGAGCCCTTGGTCAACATTATACTGTTTACATATTCTTTCAAATATATGAATAAAACTATCAAAATTATCACCCTCTGTTAACTGTGGAAGAAATTTACTGACCGTTATTGCTTCTAAGGTTTGGTTAATCCCTTCCATTACCTCCATGACCCTGGCAAAGAGTCAGCATCTCCCTTTCATGTTGACGCTGCTTCTTCTTTTGTTCAGCCTTGAAATTTCTGCTGATTCTAATTCCAAATGTTTGGCCTCCAGTTCAAGTCTCTTTAACACCAGTTGGATTTTAAGTCCTCTGAGGAAAAGGTGAACTTTCTGTTTCTGAGGGCTGCAAATTCCCATCACCAGTCTGGTTATCATCCTGGTTGATGGTCTGGACTACAGCTGTGACTAAGGCTGAAATAATTTCCTCTTTAGTCAGGTTGGTATGCACCAGTCCTTTGGCTTCACATACCTTGGCCAACTGGTTCTTTGTCTGCTTGCCATAATTCTCTGCAGAAATATTTGCCTGCATTCCCTGACAAAACTAACAAAAAATAAATAAAAACTGTTGTGAAAATGAAATTCTGTATGTTTACCTTGTGGCTGCTTGAGAGTGCACACACCTTCAGTGACAACTGACTACAGGCTAGAGAAGTTCAATTAATATCTACACCACTGATCACCAATATGTGACATCCCCTCTCTGGGCCAGTGCTCAAGGAGCCTGAATCTTCACCACTGATACTTAAGAGGGGGATTCACTTGGAACAAAAATATATACACGCAGTATTTCCAGATGCAGTTCTCTGCATCAAGCACACAGGGAACACAATCAGTCCAGCGTCTGGCTTTCTCTGTCTACCTCCAGATCCCCAATAAGACTCCCCACTGGCACAGCTATAGAGTTGAGTCCTCAGCCAAGTGTCCAAGCCAAGTTCTGCAGCACCCTCTTTATGAAACCAGTACTTCATGTCCCTGCTCCATACAGCTGACACACACACTCTTTGAGATTTGATTTTCAGACAAACACACATACACACACACACACACACACACACACACACACACACACACACACACACACACACACACACACAAAGGGCTGGCACAGATTTACTAGCCAAGCCCCCTTCTGCCCAGACTATAAGGTAGTTCCTGCCACCAGACACTCCAAAGCCAGCCACTCTGAGGCTCTTACAAGGGTACCCAATTATACTGAGTGTAATTAATATTAGTACAAATTGTAGTGTTTTCGCCAATGCAGTAAGGCTTTCAGGAGTAGCTGCAGAGTCACCAAACAGATATGAGTACTCTCAAAGGTTTAAATATTCTTTTCAGGACCAGCCACAATGAAAAGTTTAAATATATTTAATAATAAATAATAAAAGAGCATGAAAATATTAACTATCTATTTACAGTAAACACCAGAGTTTTAATGAAAGGAAATATTAAAATAACACAGATTAATAGATTCACACAGATACAGAAAAACAGTACTTAACTAATCTCACTATATTTTCCTGACTGATCTAAAGAATTACTATTCCCTGGTCACTTACAATAGCAAGGCAAGATGAAGTAGGTGAGGGGGTCCTTCTATGTCAGGTTTGAAAAACAGAGTGCTCCAAGACTTCAGTCTCATCTGGTATTAAAAAAAACATAATTTCAGTGAAGGATTACAGAATGGCATCACATACTTCTGGTCATCTGACTTCTGGTTCCCATGATTCTCTCTTTTGTAGCAAATGACCCAGAATCTCACACATATGTGTCAATAATACACACAAATACAGCTTTGCCAAGATCTGTTGCAGCTTCTGGAAGTCATAAAACAACAAAACATTTCTACTCTTCCTACAGTAGATAGTAAACCATTCTCTGGCCGAGACATTTCATCTCTGGTTGCAGTCAGAACTCTAAGATACAATCTTTATGGCCTAAATTATGTAATTTAATGTATTACTATTTTTCAAAGTTAGCTGAACTGAGATTAACCTCTTCTCTTCCAGTATCCTCTGTTAACATATATACATTTCCTCAGTTACCACAGTACAGTCTGGTATAAATGCATAATTCTTTTCTGTCCAGCAGGACACAGTGTTGATACATTTTTAACATAAGCACTTTACAAATACATTTTCGACACAAGCATCTGTGCAAATCAGTTTGATATACAAATGATAATTCTTTACAAAATTCCAGCTAGCTATGCTGGCATATGTTACACACCCACTGCCCTATTTCTCCTGGCATAGTTGGCAACACCTCACATCATCACAGGGGTATCTGGAACACCTATCCTTTTTCACCAACTATTTTCATTTTGGTAAGAAAAAAATAGCACAGAAAGTCAGATATTATTCTCTAAAGGGGAAGAGAGGAAATGGCGTACATAAGTCTATTTGCAGATAATAGCAGAGTGTTACAAAAGGATTTGAATTTTTTGTTGTTAGGGATTATGGTGATATCAGGTAGAGATGGGGTGAAGACAGGCTTATGTTTCCACTTGAAAAAGTCATTAGTGTTTCTCTTAGGGGAAGAAAGGAGATAGAATATTGGGTTGCCCAATTCAGACAGGAAAACAAATACATTGGAATTAAAGTTTATTCAATAGTTCAGGAGATCGTGAATAATAACTGGAATGAGTTAAGGGTGGATAAAAAAAAACATTCTGGACAAGTGCTCCAGCAGGGTGAAAACTGTAGTGGAATGGTTTGAGTGGTAAGGATGATGACTCTGCCTTTGGCACTGTATCTAAAAAGGCATTTGGATATGTGTCCATGGGATGGAAGAATATACAGAGCAAAAGATATATTACAGGTATGTAAGTATAGAGAAAAGGTGTAGAACACAGAAAGTGAGATTCAGGATATAGGAAACATGAGGAGGTAGGATACACAGGATTTTTGGGGACATGCAGGAGCATTTAATATGGATGTGAGATGCAGATGAGTCAGATACATAGGGCTGAAGTGGCTGAATTGATAGACCAGTCTAGAGGAAGGCACTAGACAGATGGTGCAGACAGTGTACAGAACAATGGACAAGGAGGTGAGGCACTTGTTAGATTGGAGTGTTGAGATGAAAATGATTAAAAATGAAGAGCACAATGGATATTTTAAGTGAATAAGAAAATAAGGAATTAGGGGAAATATTTAAAAATGCTGAGGCTAAGGAGTTTTTTGTGAAGGATTTCATTTCAGCTGATAAAGAGGACACTGGAAGGGTGATGGGGGGCAGGTGAGAAGGGGGTTGGCTTCTGTATAATGCAATTCAGGTAGCATGTAGGAGGTAAGGGAGGATACAAAGTGAGGGAATAGGAATTAAAGACTTACAGATAAATGGTTGTAAAGGGATAAGGGGTAAATCAAAGGATAGGACCATGGGAGAAAAACAGGTGAAGAACAGCTTTGAAAGATTCTGGAGGTGGTGGATTAGTGAAGCTGCAAGATGGGAGATCAAAGAAAATAGGGGAGATTGTTGGATCTTGCTGTAGAACTTAAAGGCATGAGACTAGTAAATGAGCTGCTAAAGAAGATGCTACATAGATGGCAGAGGACTCCTAGTAGAGGGCGTTGGGGAAGGGGCTAATAGTATAAATGTTACACATATGGGTATGCTGCAGCAGACTATAAACATCTGTGGTGGTAATGTAAAACAGTATGAGAGTTATGCAAGGAAATGCAGCTAATTTGGAAACGTATGCGAACTGCCCTAGGATAGACTGAATATGGCAGATTTTGGCATGGGGATATCTGAAATTATGGATTAAATAATATGGGGAAAACTGTTTGTATTGGTGGGGGTGGAGATTTGACAATCCTGGAAGAAAAAAGTATTAAAGAAGGGTAGAGAAGAGGTAAATGAGTGGGTCAGTAAGGTGTGCCTGCAACAGATAGAGGAGAAGCACTTTAGGGAGCTGGGGAAGGAATGGAAATTTGTCTGAATAATGGGGTAATATAGATTCAAATGTCAAAATCGGGGGAGAGTGTGCATGAGCAGTCATATGCTAAGGTGCTCAGAATTAGGAAGCTAGCAGAGGGCAATAAAATGGCAAATCAGTTTTGCTGATCTTACAGATCTGATGGGATTGTGACTGCAATAAGTAGCTTATTATTGCATACAGAGGAACTGAGAAGAATATAATTAGTGCAAAATCAAAGTGGGGATCTATGGTTTATGATAAAGTTAATTCATTTTTTTGTGCTATTATGGGGCTATTTTTTTTTTTTATTATGAATTGTAAATTGTGAGGGAGAAGAATATGGACTGGATAATAAGGAAGGAAGCAATCTGCACTTGTTAACAATATTGGTGATGTGAAATATTTGTATGTAAATAGACATAAAATATAAGAAATAATTTATAATAAAATAATTTACAACAAAAAGATATCATGGTCAATAAATAAAAGCTGTAATAAATAAGAAAATTTCTATCAGACTTTAATGTCTGCCAGTGGGAATGTTATATGCTTGCATACTGCTGAGAGATGACATGATGCTGAGATAAAACATTAGAGAATTACAAGCTAATATTAACTTGTTTTTAAGACTGTTAAAATTGAACAAGTTAAGTCCAGTGGTCCTCCAGTGATCATGTTCAGCCACCACCCAGAGTTCCTTTAAAAGACCGATAAGTAACTGTGGTAATAAGCCCACAGGTTTACCATAGAAAACAGTGTCCTCTTTGAATAGTAGTAGCAGTAGTAGTTGATCCAACCTCACCTCTTTGCATTCGACTTATTCTGAGCTGGGAGGTTTGCATAAGGGTGGGAGGATGGCATAATGGTTAAGGTGTTTACCTTACAGATACAAACTGCCAGGTTTGATTCTCACATGGGGTAACTGGCTAGGCTTAAAATGGCCCACAAAGGCTGTTAGCCTAGTACTAATCTATGAATACTGTGCACCCTACTTATTAACACTGCATGCTTTAAATTAATGATGTTATGTGGTCCTATCTCACCTCCATTCTTTACTCACGGGTCCTCGGCTCCGACTTGGCCAACTATTTCTCTAGCACAAAGTCTCTAATTGGCTGGACTAACCCGGTATCCCAAGATGCACCTCACCCTAGCCCCAGATCTCGTTTGCTGCTCGTAGAGTTAGGACGTGGTCTCACTTGGCTGTGGCTAATACCCTTTTCAAATACTTTTCTAAGTATATTAGTAGTCAGTTGTATTGCAAAAGCTATTTTAATAGCTACTTTTCTTTTGTGACTAGATCTTGTGAGTTTTTGTGAGGACTTTGTGTGTTTGTGGTATCCCTCTGTTTCGCGGGCTAGGCCCATTTAAGTTAGAGGACCTAGTCCTCTCCAGTGTTGTCCCCTTGTATTTTTTTGTACTGGTCTTTGAGTTGTGGGTAGTTGTTTTCCCTCCAAGAAGCGTTTAACTTAAAGTTTACTTGGTGTTAGTGTGTTTTGGTTTTTCCCGCCTTCCTCTTGTGTTGTCTCTGTCGGCTAAGTGTTGTGCGGTTGTTATCATGTCTAAAGAGCAGAAAGAACATAAACCCTCCGGGTTTAAAAAGTGTACCAAATGTGGCTACAAAATGTCCATTACAGATGGGCATTCCATCTGTGTTTATTGTCTGGGTGCTATTCACCTACAAGAGTCCTGCAGTTTTTGCCACGTGTTTAGCCCTAGGGTACTGCAGGAAAGAAAAAATAAACTGATTTTGAAGGGTCTGATTAAGCCTTCCTTTGAGGAGGCTTACATTCTTCTTCATCTTCTAGTGCTAAATCTAAGCCTGCTAAGGCCAAGAAAAGATCTCCGGCTCCATCTGCCTCTTCGGAGCCTTTGGAGAAGGTTTCAAAAGTGGATACGTCCTCCTCGGCTCCATTGTCCTCAGGGCCACAGGAGAAAGTTTTGGTTATGGATACTACCTCCTCGGCTCCATTGCCCTCGGGGCTGCAGGAGGTATCTGTTGTACTGGAGTCGACCTCAGCTCTGATATTACTGGAGCCTATTCGGAGTCGGTCACCCAGTGTCAGGCATGAGTCTCCATGTAGGAGATCCCGATCTCCTTCTATTTCTTCCAAATCCTCTAGGCTGTCTGATTTGGATGTGGATAGGGTGGTCCAGATGCTCCTGCAGTCGCCAGTGTTAGCAAAACTTTTTTCGGCTCTGACCCAGTCGGCTCTGGAGCCAGTCCCTGTCCTGGTACAGATGATTCCTCCTCCAAGCACCCATGTGTCATCAGAGCCGGAATACCCTGCACCGAGTGATGTCCTTGTGTCGGCTCCGATACCCCAGGTGAGTCTATCGGAGCCGGCGTCGGCTCCAACAATGTCGGTTCCGTCTTCTGGTTTCGGTACTCAGGTTTCCTCAGTTGGACCCGAGGGGGATACCTCGGGACTCCTGTTGGTTCCGAGTCTCCCTCTTGGTGCATCTGCTCGGGGAATCTCAACTCCGGTCATGGTCTCAGAGACGGGTCAGTCCTCAGATTCGGGGGGACCTGCCTTTGAGGCCATGAGGAGCGCACTGGCTAGATCGTCAGTCACGTCACCTGGATTGGTCACTCCTTCCCCATACACCCTGGCTAGAGCCTCTGATGCCCCCCCCTATCCGTGGATGGCATATCCCGAAGGTCTGGGGATACCCCCTTGAGCGGTCCCCTACTTTCTGAGGGCCCCTCAGAGTCGGTGCCTTAGGAGCCCCCCAGAAAGAAGTTGTGCAAGAGGAAGCACATAGACTCCCAGGACGAGTCCCTCACCTCTGATACCGACCTCGAGGAGTCAGAGGGGTCCCCCAAGTCATCCACAGGTGATGTCTCTTTCTCCGACATCCTGGAGATTTTGAGGCAGAGAGGCGACTGGCCTTCCAAGACCCCCTCTGAGGAGGAGTCGGTATTCCTCAAGGCCTTCAGAGCTCAACTCTCTGCCTCCTGGGTGTCTCCACCCTTCGACGAACTCCTGGATTTGATTTGTCGAAGGGTGTGGGAGAACAATGATTCCTTGGAACCGGTGCCCAGATCTCCAAATAAGTTCCTTTCTGCTCCCCTGGGGAAAGAGTTCCTGACCAAAGGGGTTTCGGTAGATGTCTTGGTGGTGGCGGCAGCCAATCAGCAGGAAGTTGCAGAGGCTTCTTCTTCTGTCCATCCTCCTAACAAGGAGTCCAGGAGTATGGACTGGTATGGGAAGCGTACCCTGTCTTTAGTGACCTTTACCTTGCGGTCGCTGAATTACCTTTGTCATTTCACTTGGCTCCAAAGAGATCTCCTTAAGGAGCTAGGAGATACTCTGATGGGTAACATGACTGAGGCGGTAATGCAAACTGTTAACGCCCAGTTGTCTACCCTTGGTTCCAATGCCAACTCGTCCATGAGGCTCATATCTTATGCAGCCGAAGGGGCGAGTAGGACAGATAGCTCAGGTGTGGCTCTCAGAAGGCAAGCCTGGATGTGCCTGTGTCATTTCGCGGAGGCCTTTAAGTCTTCCTTCACTGATGCCCCCTTTGATGGGTCCTCTCTTTTCGGGACCAAAGTGAAAGACACCCTCACCAGATACGAACAGGAGGGAAAGACACTATCTGCCGTAGGGGCCCCTTTTTTCTCACCCTTCTAGGCCTTACCCCAAGGCTCAGAGAGGGGGGAAAATGTGGCTCAAGAAGTCTCAGAGGCCTTTCCCTACAGCTCAAGGTGAGTCCCCCTCCAGGGGCAGAGGAGGGGGAAATAATTCTGGAAGACGCTGTCCTAGGGGCAGATGAGGCCCCCGCAACTCAGGAGACTGGGATTCCTTTCGTGGATCTTCCTTCCAGCGCTCCTGAGGCATTGCCCGACTGTGCTGTTCCAGAGCCAGTCGGGGCCCAAATTTCGTTGCATCCGGAAGCCTGGGAAAGCATCACTCAGGATCGTTGGGTGCTTCAAATAGGTTACGCTATTCCCTTTGTATCAACACCCCCTCCAGTCATAAGAATCCCGGACGTCCCACCCAGTCAATGGGATCAAGCAGCACTAGAAGTTACAAAGCTGCTAGAAAAAGGAGTCATCCAACCAGTCCCCTCAGACCATATCGGATCAGGAACTTACTCAAGACTCTTTTTGGTGCCGAAAAGAACAGGGGACCTGAGACCCATTCTGGATCTCAGTCGACTGAATCACTACGTTCTGAAGTCCAAGTTCCGAATGGTCATGCTTCAGTCCATTTTTCCATTGCTGGAAAAAGGAGTATGGATGTGCTCCATCGATCTCAAGGATGCCTACTACCACATCAAGATGGACAAGGCATCCAGGAGTCACTTACGCTTTCGGCTGGGAGCCAGTCACTTCCAGTTTCGTGCCCTGCCCTTTGGTCTCACCACAGCCCCCAGGGTGTTCACCAAGAGTTTTGCAGTGGTGACAGCTCACCTAAGATGTCAGAGATTCCAGGTGTTTCCATATCTGGATGGCTGGCTTCTCACCGCCCCCACCAGGCATCTGCTCGTTCAGGCCAGGGAGACGACCATAGCACTGTGTCAACAATTAGGAATTACTTTAAACTGGGCAAAGTCTGCCTTGCTGCCCTCACAGAGTGTTGTCTTTATAAGCGCAGAGCTAGACTCTATTCAGATGTGAGCCTTTCTGCCACAAGAGAGAGAATAATAGTACTGCAGTCTCAGATCCATGCACTGTTGCCCCTCAAAAGAGTTCAAGCCAGGTTAGTTCTCCAACTGTTGGGCTCCATGGCCGCCACCATCATGCTGGTCCCTCTGGCCAGGTTACATATGCGGATTCTGCAATGGCTCCTTTCTGCCCAATGGTCATTTCAGAAACTTCCTCTTATCCACCTGATACTTCTCATGGAACGGTGCAAACAGGACCTCTGCTGGTGGCTATGTTCCGCCCATCTGGACAAAGGGAGGAGCTTGATTCCTATGTCTCCAGTGGCCACGGTGACGACGGACACCTCCCAGATGGGGTGGGGGTGGCATTATCTTGGCAGGACAGTCCAAGGCACATGGCAAGATCATGAGGTACATCTGCACATCAATGTTCTGGAGATGAGAGCGGTGTTTCTAGTGTTGCGAGCACTCCAAGAGACTCTACCTCTGGGAATGATTGCGATTCACTCGGACAACATGTCCGTAGTGTGGTACCTGAACAAGCAAGGGGGAACCAAGTCTTATCCCCTCTGCAGAGAGGCCATGCGAGTGTGGCATTGGGCAGTATCTTCCCAACGGTTCTTAGTGGCAATGCACATTCCGGGAAAGTCCAATGTGATAGCGGACAGGCTGCGCAGAGCTATTCTGATGTCTTATGAGTGGTCCCTGAACAACCAAGTGGCGGTTCAAATTTTCAACAAGTTGGGTCAGCCTTGCTGCGATCTCTTTGCCAGTCCCCTCAATGCCAAAAGCAGCAAGTACTTCACACTGATCCCCCCAAAGGGGGATTCACCCAGGGATGCTCTAGCCCACGATTGGCCTCCCAGTCTGGTCTACACTTTCCCTCCATTTCCTCTGTTACCAAGAGTGATTCAGAAAGCCATATCCTTGGGAATCAGGATGATCCTTATTGCTCCACACTGGCCTCAACAAGTATGGTTCCTCTTTCTTCAGAAGTATGCAGTAGATGGTCCTTGGACTCTGGACCCAGTGCCAGACCTCCTGACTCACATGTCAGGCCAGCTCCATCCATCACTGCAAACCCTCAGGCTGACAGCCTGGCTACTCCACTTCCGTCACTAGTTAGACAGCATTCCTTTTCACCGGAGGTGGTACACATCTTGTCTTCATCTCATAAGTCTTCTACCAGGAAAATTTACTCCAGCAAATGGAAGAGATTCTCCATTTGGGCTCAGGCCCAAGGTTTGGACCCCTTCACAGCCCCAATTCCATTGTTTTTTGATTTTTTAGCCATGCTTTTCTGTCAGGGCTCTGCGCCCGCTACCATTAAAGTGCAATTGGCTGCAATCTCCAATTTCCATACATCTTACGAACCCTCTCTTATGGGCCATAAACTCTGCAAGGCCTTCTTGAAAGGCGCTTGGCTACTTCACCCTCCTGTGTCTGAGCCTGTCATGCCATGAGACCTAAACCTTGTGGAACAAGCCATCACTTCACCAACCTTTGAACCAGCTGCCACCTGTGAACTGAAAATTTTATCTTGGAAAACGGCGTTTCTGATAGCCATTACATCAGCCAGAAGAGTATCAGAACTTCAAGCTCTGTCCATTAAACCTCTGTATTTGACCTTTCATAAGGACAGAGTTTCACTGAGACTTAACCCATCCTTCCTTCCAAAGGTGTCATCCACTGTTAATCTCCATCAATCTATCGAGTTACCAGTGTTCTTTCCAAATTTTTCCAATAAAGCAGAGTTCAGGTTCCATCAGTTGGATGTGCACAGACAATTGAGGTTCTATTTACAAAGGACTAAACAGGTTAGGAAATCTGATCAGCTGTTTGTGCCCTTTTCAGAGAACAGAGCAGGTTGTCCTGTTTCCAAGTGCACAATTTCTAAATGGATTAAAGATTGTATTTCCTTCATCTACTCGGCGGCAGGCAGAAGTTTGCCTTTTCCTGTCAGAGCTACCAGGGCAATATCCACATTGATAGCTTTTCATGCCAGGCTTTCACTGGGTGATATTTGTGCTGCGGCCACCTGGGCCTCTCCTCACACCTTTATCACTCATTACAAGCTGGACTTGGCTTCTAGGGACCGGGCTTCCTTTGGTTCCACGGTTCTCAGGAGTATCTTTCTATGAGCCTCCCAGGATAGAGGTGCTGGGGACGCTGTCCTGTGAGTAAGGAATGGAGGCGAGATAGGACCACATAACATTAGTTAGTTATGTGCTCACCATAACGATCGATGTATGTGGTCCATCTCACCTACATTCTTACATACCCTCCCACCTGCCCTCTTCCTAGAGGATTTGGAGGAACATTGGCTTTGTGAACCCTTCAAGGTCAGTTGCCTTTTCTTCTTGGCTGGAATTCCTTCCAGTGTTGGTTATGTATGGGTTATGATTGGTATGGTTGCAAACAAGATCTGGGGCTAGGGCGAGGTGCATCTTGGGATACCGGGTTAGCCCAGCCAATTAGAGACTTCATGCTAGAGAAATAGTTGGCCGAGTCGTAGCCGATTCTCAGCTCCGAACCCGTGAGTAAAGAATGTAGCCGAGATGGACCACATACATCGATCATTATGGTGAGTACATAACTAACTGTTTTTTTGTTAATTAAATAAGTCTCTGCATACAGAAATGTTTATATGTGCATGAATATAAATTAATAAGTCCTTTACATCAAGAGAATGAGGCAGAGCAGAAAACATGTATTCATGCAAGATTATCTTAAAATCTGATTCAGAGACAAATTAAACATGAGTGTAAAAACATGAGAAATTCCATAGCCTTCTTAAAAAGCAAATGGTGATATAATGGCAATCAGCAGCAGTATTCAAATGAAGGTAAACAATATGGCAGAGTAAATTTAGAAATGTAGCTATTTCATGCTAAAAGAGATGCTAACTCCAAAGTTATCGATTACAGTTAGAGTTATGGGAGATAGTCTACGTACAAGGTAGCTGCCACACTAGTAAATCTTTATGTGCATTAGGCTGTACTCATTGCCAGTAGCCAAGGTATTGCATATCATTGCCCAGCCAAATTTAACATATCATACCTTCCATGACACTGAAATTGTGAACTGCTTCCATGTGGACAGAGACACCATGCAGGAGGTGGTCAAAGTACAATGCCCTTATATGCAAGCCCACAGGATGAATGGATTAGCTTTCCCTGTGGATATCAAAGTATGTGTAACTTTGAGAATACTAGCTACAAGAACCTTTCAGTGACAAGCAGGGGACATGGTGATTATATCTTGGATATCTGCCCCTAGAAAGCTACACCAGTTCCTCAATGCAATGCTACAGTATATTGGGGAGCATATGTACTTTCCACATCCACATACCATACGGGAGAAAGCCAACACCATGCAGAGCTTTTATGATATAGCCCATTTCCCTGAGGTACCAGAGGTTATAGAATGCACCCACATTGCTATAAATGCCCTACCTGGGAAGCAAGGAAGGAAATATATTAACTGTAAGGGGGTTCCACAATATTAACTAACAGGTGGTCTGTAATGCAAAGAGTATAATGTACAATGTTTGTCAGGCCACCCAGGATGTGCCCATGACTTCTACATCTGGCATAAGTATGACTTATATCATGGTTTGAATGGGGTGATTTTACCCAGTGGCATCTTATTGGCAATGGTAGATATGCTCAGGAGCCACTGTTAATGACACCTATCAGAAATCCCCAGATTATGACTATAGCCATGCTCTAGCATTACCTGTACCATTTTCAAAAATATGTTTGACCTGATGAAGGCCCGTTTCCACTATCTAGATGTATCTGGGTGTGTCCTGATGTATGCCTGGTACATGGAATTATAAGATATTTTTAGTCTGAGGAGTTTTAACATAATATTGTTACATATGAGGAGTCACAGCAAAGCATAAATATCCAGGAGGAGGAGAAGTCCTGGACTCAGCAGTAGAGAATATGCCTGATAAGGATCCTGTGGAATAGCTAGGACAGTACCAGATGGATGTGGTAGCAGTAAGGTGTAGCACTGGCTAAGAGGGAATGTATGGTTCACAATTATGGGCCAGAATAAACTGTTGTATAGACATTAAAAATGATGCATGCAAACCTTCCCACAGGTTGTGCTATACCATGCACAGACTGGCCAAAATATGCGTCAGACAAAGGCTGTCCACGTAACAAAGTACATAGGGTAGGGCACAGTTATCATCACATGCATAGTTGGGTAGGGCCACACTGCAAAATGTAATCATTGGGCAGTTGTGTGGTAGTGAGTTTGAACCATATTTAGTGATTTTTGCTTCATGCATGTTGGTGGGCTTGGAGACTGGGATAGACTGGCGTTGGAGGCGGGTGCTGTCTTCATTGCTTTGTAAGTGTGCTGAGGTGGGCAGTGCAGAATATTGAGTGAATGTTTGTTTGGACACAGCTTCAGCAGATGTAGCACTGTGCCAGGGTCTGGTGTACAGGTCCACGGCATTCACAGCAGATGAGTGTAAGGAACCAGGCACATCCCCATCTACAGTAGTGTCCTCTCCTGAGAAGGTCTCAAGCATGATCCACACCATGTTAAGAGGGCACATTGCTCTATAACTGTGAGCAGTGGCCCATGCCATGGGTGCACTTTGCACAAACACCACATCCATGTGGACGTCCACTTCACAATGTGAGCTTGTTGGCACTGGATGGTGGAATGGAAGTGGTGGCACCACTTGCCTGACTGGCCTTCCTTCCTTTGCAGTCCACTCTACCAGTGACAGAGGAGGACTGGCCATAGGAAATGTAAGGGCCATAATGTATAGCTGGACAGGGGCACCAGCTGCATAAAAAATCTTTGAGCCACATGTCCATGACGTTGCACATCTGGACCATGCACTCCCTCGGTTCATCATGCAGACCACATATTACCCTGTGCTGGTGTTAGTTTGTCCCTGTATTATGGCCGTGCATAAGTATTGGCCTGCCATTGACACAACTAGGTTGGGTGGTTGACAGCACTCATGTTGTGCTTGGTCACGAGGACTTCATCCACTCATGTTTTACTCTTGCTCAGTGTAACTTGCAGTAACAAACAGGGAGTGTGCTACAGGTGAAGACCCCCCAAAAGACTTGTTTGCATCTTTCTATCCTTGTGTATTTTCTTGGGTTTGTGGGATGGGCTGCATAGGCACAGAAGCTATGTCCATTGAATGGAGTGGAGATGTGGACATCACATTAGCTTTGCCTAACACTGGCATCATGACTCCTGACTGTGCTAGGATTTGTCTGCCACCACCATCATCATCAGAACCAGACAGTTCACAGACAACAGGCAGCCATATGTCCATGGTGGTGACTCTGATAACATTGTACCTGTGAAAACTCCAAAACAAATTATGCAAAGTAAGACCATATACCAATACCTAAAGCCCAGAGAATAACAAAATACTGCATAATATAGTGGTATGGGAAATTAAGAGTCAGCATACCTTGTGCTGGTGACCTCTGCACCTAAAGTCCTGATGTTCCTGCAAAAATAAGTTCTCATAGTTATAAGCTGTACTACACCACACATTTATCTATTATAAGAAATACATGTCCATGTTAAGACTTACTTACCTTGGAGTATCACTCACATATATTTTGGGTGACTGGCTGAGGTCTGCATCAGTTTCTAGGATTCCATCATGGACTGTGAAACTATTCAGACACTCACACATCTTTGCTAATGGTAGTTTGGTCAGTGGGCCACCTCCTATTGGCCTTTGCTCCTATGAAAGGTGGGTAGCTCATCCTTTGGTGGCACTTATCGTGTTGGTGGTCCAAAATCTCACTTGATCATACTTCTTTTTTTGGTCATCAACAGCACTCATCATCATCATCATCAACCCCTTTTTTCCCATTTTCTACATGGGGTCAGGGTGTCTTGTCAACTGTCACCATCTCTCTCTATTCAGTGCACTCTTCTACCTTCTTTGACACTTATGCCTGACTGCAGCAGGTCTTCTCTCATACAAGCCATCCATCTCTTTGCTGGACATCCTCATTTCCTCTTGTCTTCTTCCTGTCTGTGCCAAATCTTATGCTTTTCAGCAAAAGTGCCTGAACCACTGTAAGTTGCTCTCTTTGGCCTTCTCTGCAAATAAAACTACTTTGTTTTCTGCCCTTATGTCCTCATTTCTTTGTCTGTCCAACAGTTTTCATCCCACCACCCTTCTCAGGCACTTCATCACCATCACCTCTAGCTTCTTGAACTGTTCTGCCTTTACTGCCCATACAGCACTGGTCTCACTCCTGTTTTCTACACCTTATTTTTCACCTTCTTTGGTATTCTTCTGTCATACACTACACCTGACACTCTGTGCCAGTTGGCTACAGTCCCTTTAACTCTGACTTTGACCTCCTCATTCAGTCTTCCATTCTCCTCAACCACCCCTCCCAGAAACTTGAAGATGTTAACCTGCTCTACTATTTCCCTTCTATCTCAGCTCTCATCTTCTTCTGATTTCCTCCATTTGCTGCCATTACAACTGTGTTATCTGTGCCTTCAGTTTTGCATTCCATTCCTCTGTCCTTTGCTGAAGTTCTTGCTCAGAGTCTGCCTGTAATGCCACATCATATGCATACAACAACTCTTGATCTGTCCCCTCTGACCTGTTTGCTAATGTAGTTCATCACCATTATGAACAGAAGTGGGCTCAGGGTAGAACACTAATGCACACCCACTCCCACTGGGAATCTTTGAGAGCAAACACTGTTTGTACTTCACAGGATCATAGGAGGTTACTAGGGTATTGACCCAGACATCATTTCAAGCCTAGATATTCACCTCAATGTAATACCATAGATACTCTAGTCAATACCCAAGATTATATTTTGTAATGACTGCCCATGTCCTGGAGGGTTGTGGGTGTTATCCCCAGTAAGAATTTACAGTGACCCACCCACTCATCCATGTTCCTTTTGAACAGTGTCATAGAGGTGTTCCGCTTCACATGAACTTGCAGCCTATTCCAAAGATGCAGCAGTCACCGGAAACAAATATGTCCCTCCAGTACATCCTATTCAATAGCAGGCTATATTTAGGTCCCTGGAACAGGTAGCTCTAGTCCTGTTTGATTTACAGATGTGCAGAAAATTCATTAGGTTTGGGTCAGAGATTGCTCTGTAGCTCAGGCATAAGTCTCCCCTAAGAAGTCTATACAATACTGAGTATAGTGACAGGGACTTTAGTCGGTCTGTGGAAGGCACGTGCTCGAGGCCCTTGATCTTCTTAGTTAGAAACCTCTGAGGTCTCTCCAATTGCTACAGGTGCTTTGTACGGTATATGCCGAAAGGGGAGTTGTACTCAATTATAAGCATGATTAATGATAAGTATAGAAGGGTTATAACCTTTGCTCTACAGCGATGCCTTTGCTAATCAAGTGTGATATGTAAAAAGCCTTCCTTACTACAGCAGACACATGGTTGTCAAAGTTAAGGTAGCAGTCTACTCATGATCTCAGGTCTCTTACCACTTCATAGGTACATAAAGTATTGTTGTTAATTTTATAGTGTGAAGGGACATTGTTTTTACCAAAGGGAATGATGATGCATTTCTTTGCATTCAGTTTGAGACTCTGACTAAGACATCAGTCGCTGGTCGGCATAAGACCCTCCTAAAGTATACTGACATCATTTGGGGATTCAACAATTGCACCCAGTTTACAGTCATCCTCAAACTTGGTCAGCCACAGCTCCTTAGTTTTGGCCTGAACTTCTGAGAAGTATACACAAAACAGTAGGGGGCCCAATACTGACCCTTGTGGCACCCCTCTGGTGACAGATCTGCTGGTTGATGTGGAGTCACCCACTTTGATAGTGTGTGACTGGTTTGTGAAACAGTTGGCAACCCATCTTACAACAAAGGGGTTTACATTCAGTTTGCTAAGTTTATCGGTAATGCCTGAGTGTGGGATTGTGTCAAAGGCCTTGCCAAGTTGAGGTATGCTGTGTGCATAGATTTCCCCTAATCAATGGCCCTCATCACATTTTCGAAGAAATCGACCAAGTTTAAAAGGTAGGATCTGCCCTTGATGAAGCCGAATTGGGTCGGATCCAGGGACTGGAGGTCACCTACATCTTTATTTATGAGGTTCATGATGATACATTCCATGGCTTTACAGATGAGGCTAGTCAGACTTATGGGTCTAAAATTCCCTGGGTCTGTTGCTAAGCCAACTTTGTGGAGGAGAAAAACTGTTGCTGTTCTCCATTCTGCAGATACAAAGCCTGTAGTTAGGCTGTGATTGAATAGGGTTCTTAGTGGTGATGCTAGCTCATGTTTTACGTTGTTTGGAAGACAACCTGGGATACTGCCTGGTCCCACAGAGGCTGTGTTGTTTGCCTTAGACAAGGCTTTAATGACCTCCTCTTTGAATATGTAGGGTGGAGAGGAAGTTGGGGGCAAGGTTTGTGATAAGTTTGAAGGGGATAAGGGAGTGAAATCTTTGCCAGATCTGTCCACTAGCAGGTTTTCTACCTCTACAGGATCAGAGTGTGTGTGATACCATTGGTCACTAGTTCGACACATGCTTGTGTCCAACCTTTTAGGCTATGTACATAGCTGTAAAAGGCCTTATGGTTATCCTTGGTTGTGATTGCTAAGTTTTTCTCAAAGTTATCCTTTGAAGATTTGACATGTTGTCTTATTTGCCTGTTGAGGCTGAGGAGGGTGCTTTTCAATTGTTGGGGCCTTACCTTAGTTTTCTTTGACAGCAGCTTCTTGCATTTGTTGTAAAGCTTGTTGATGCTGGATGTCCACCAGGATGGCTTGTTTTTACATGGGGCTCTGGCTTTGATGCTCTTTGGAACAGCCACTTATACAAGTGGTTGTACAAGGCTTTAGTGTAAGCTTTGGTGTAGTTATCCCTTCCAGCTGGAGTGGGGTTTGGAATGCATTTATACCTTTTCCTAGGAGGGTATAGTTTGCTTTGGTGAGGTTGTTTATTCTGACTTGCCATTTGTCAGTTCTGGTGTTAGTGCCAGTTCGAAGGGGACTGATCTGTGGTCAGATTTAACTAATGAGGATCCAACATCCAACAGTTGATGTGGCACATCTGTTTGTCATGTTTGTGAGGACCAGATCTAGTATGTTTGTTCCTTTTTTGAGGGGTTGAGCAATTTGTTCCAGGGCATTTGACTTAACAAAGTCAAGGAACATTTTTGCTAGTGAGTTAGGACTAGAGCAAGTTTCCCAGTTGATGGTGGGATAGTTGAAATCCCCTGTGAACAGAGTGTATGGCAGTATTTGTATTGACTTCAGTTTGGTCAAGCAGGCCTCATGCGCATCATGATCCATGGAGGGGGATCTATAACTAGCTATGACTTGAATGGGGCTCTTACACAGTAATCTGAACTTGGAGTAACAATATCAAGTTGTCCAGTCTAACTAGTCGGGAGGTGAATTTATCTCTAATATAGATAGAAACACTGCCTACTTTGGTTCTCACATGCTCGTTTTGCCGTTTGAAGGTATGGAAGACAATGTAGCATTGCAAGGCCAGGGTACACTCTGGGGCCTTGAACCAGGTTTTTGTGACTGCAAAGACATCTACATCCTATAGTGATAAAAGTGCTTCCAGGGTGTGCAGTTTTTGGTTTAAGCTCCTAGCGTTTAGCAGCATAACCCTTATTTTGTTATGGTTGGCAACTTCCATGTCAGCAATTTTGTTTTTGAGACCTTGCCTAAAAAAGGCAGTATGGAGGAGGGAAGAGCCTTTGCAAGCAGCAGAAAGTCTAGTGGTGCCAGGTGCAAACCATCTCTGGCAAAGCAGCAAGGTTTGTTGACTGTGTCAACCCAGGCTGATAGAAACTGGATCCCCTTTGAATGACACCAAAAACTAAGCCAATTATTTAAATCAATCATTTTTTGTTTATACTGTGGCATCATTCTAGGTGAGGGTAATATGCTGCTCAGGGCTAGGGACATATCTGCCTGGGACACATAGAGATCTCAATCATGCCTCTCTTCATAAAGTCCAGTGTGGTACATCTCAGGTCATTCACTCCAGCATGAGCTATGACACAGTCATAATGGTACTTGTTGCCAACAGACCTGACTGCATGCATGATCTGACAAATCCTGACACCAGACAGGCAGCTGACTGTGACTTTATCCTTATTTAACCTGGTGAGTGGGACATCCATGTGTCTCATTATGGGGTCAACAAAGACAACACAATTTGTTTTTTGAGCATTAAGTCTTAAGAGCTTGGTAGGTGAGACACTGGTGTCGCTATGTGTCTTGGGTTCTGTGGGAACTGTGTTAGTTGTAGCAGTATTTTGTTTTGGAGGTCTCTGGTGTTTTGGTAGGTTTTTGGAGAGAAATTCAGCATATGTAGATTTATGTGTAGGATGCGTATTATGTGTATGACTAGTGGTACTATATGCATGAGTAGTGGTGGGTGAGTTGACAACCACTTCAGTGTTACTGCTTTGAGTGTAAGAGAGCAGGGATTCAAGATTCCTGGTGTAGATACAGCTATCACACTTTGTACTAGATTGAGTTATCAGTAGAGGGTTGTCAATGTACATGAGGCAGTTACTACACTGCCTCAGGAGACCCAAGTCAACAAGGCTGGCAGGAGAAACAAGGGTAGCTCAACTGGCCATAATGCTAAGTTTGAAGGACTGTTATCACAAAGGGGGTGCTTTCAGGACCGATCTAAGAAGTGCTCTGTAGATGGGTATTTCTGACAGGGTTTTTGGCTGGTGTTTTAATAGGTCAAAGCTCATTAACAATACTTCTTAGAATGGAGATGTACTAAAGATGAGGACTACACTGATGTACTACAGCTGTATCTCGTACCCTCATAGTGACATGGGTTAAGTGTTAACTAAAGTGCAGATGGTCCGGAGTCCTAATCCAGGGAATGCATACCACTTGATTTGCACTGTACTGCATTTATATGTTTGCTTCATTGTTTATTGCTGGCCTCTGTTGTCTGCATTGTTTGTTTCTCAGAGTAGTTCAGCAGCTAGTTTCAGGTGGAGGTTTATTTGCTTTCTGTGGAGTTAGCCCGCCTCAGGTGGTAGCTATTGGTGAACACCTCTGTGTTTATCTGATTGTCTGTAGTTTATTTTCTCTGTTGTACTTCCAGTACAAATACTTACATTTCTGTGAAATTGTGCAGAGCTGATATAGCAGAGCTAATTACCTGGCTGTGTTGGATTCTATAACCATATGATATACCAAACTGATAAGTATACTTTTTTGCACTTGATTTGCACTGTACTGCATTTATACATTTGCTTCATTGTTTACTGCTTGCCTCTGCCCTCTGTTGCCTGCATTGTTTGTTTTTCCTATCCTCCCACCCAAGTGTTTTTGTACTCTTAAACTTGGTGGCTTTGGAATTGCCCATCCATGCTGTAAATTTGATTTTGATCACTCCTCCCATTCCCATCTCATTTGTTCACTCAACTGAGTACAGTGAGATCATTTGAGAAGGATTATCCCCTATGCTTCTTTGCCTTTGGGCACTCCTCTCAGTCCCATCTCATTTGATCACTCAACTGAGTGCAGTGAGATAATTTGGGAAGGATCACCCCCTTGCTTCTTTGATTTTGGACACTCCTCTATGTCCTATCTCATCAGCTCAGTCTACCGACTACAGAGAGAGCATTTGGGAAGGCCAGCCCCTTTAGTTTCTTAGTCTTGAACTGTCTGCTTCTTACCTCTCCATTAAAAGAAAATTACACTTTCATCTGCTTTTACTGTAATTGTGTTCTTCCTACTTTATTACCTTATTTTTACTGCATGCTCTTAAGTGTTCAAGTGCTTTTATTCTGCTGCATTTATTATTGCTTGTTAATAGCCTGATTAAATGTATCTGTTATTCTAAGCATCTTAGTTTTGGTTTTAGCACTTGTGCTTCAGGACAGTTACTTTACATTTAAGGTTTTTGTAGTCTACACTCTTCTGGCCAAACCCTTATCAAAACCCTCTCTCCATAAGTCTGCCCAAGTATTCGGAACACTATATCTGGACATGTTCCATCAGTTTCTCCTGCCAGCCTGGTCAACATGGGCATACTGAGACAATGTAGCAACTGCCTCATGTTTACAGCCCTCTTCTCCTAGTAAATAATTCTTCTTCTTGAGACAAATGCATATACATCAGTAACCTGGAATCCATGCTCTCTCAAGCCACAGTCACTACTCCTGACAAAGAAGAGATTCCCAGCACAAACACCACACCACTCACATCACATAGCCAAGCACAACGCACACACACCTATGCAGGGGTCCTCAATACAAACTTAGCTAAACAGCAGAGACCTGCAAAACACATGCACAAACATTCCACACACAACATCAAACACACTGTACACAACAGACAACACACCATTTTCTCACAAACACAGCCAATAAGGCTAAAACAATAAACCATCAAAGTCTACAAGGCATAACAATAAACCAAACATACTAGTCATTGGTGACTCAGTTGTGAGACACACCAATGTCCCCCTCACCAGGCTCGACAAGGAGAAGGTCATGGTCAGTTGTCTGTCTGGTGCCAGAATCCACCCCATCATGCATGCACTTAAGTCTCTCCACAAGTGCAAGTATGACTCTGTCATTGTCCATGTTGGTGTGAATGACTTGAGACATACCTCCCTGGACTATATGAAGAGAGACATGATTGAGTTCTCAGAGTATGTGTCCCAGGCAGGTATGACCCTAGCCCTAAACAGCATCCTACAATCACCAAGAATGGTATCACAATGCCAACAAAAAATAATTGACTTCAACAACTGGCTTAGTTTCTGGAGTCATTCCAAGGCGATACAGTATGTATCTGCCTGGGATGACATGGTTGAAAGACCTCCATGCTTTGCCACAGATGGCCTCCACTTGTCACCACTGGGATTCCGGATCCTGGCCAAGGCTCCAGCCTCCCCTATTGTGCCTTTTTTAGGCAATGTCCCAAAGACAAATCTCCAACATAAAAGAGCTGTCAAAAAGCAAATTGAAGGTCATGCTGCTTAATGCTAGGAGCCTTAACCTACAAATGCACTCACTGGAGGCTCTCCTCACACTGGAAGATGCTGATGCCTGTGTGGTCATGGAAACTTGATTCAGAGCTGCGGAAAGCACCCCTGCCTTACCAGACTATACCTCATTCCACACTTTCTGACCCCAAAATGAGGTCGGAAATACTAAGGGTGGTGGAGTCTCTATCTTCATTAAGGACAGGCACATCTCCAGACTGATTTGCTAGCATGAAGCACTGGAACTACTGCAGGTGCAACTGACAGTTGGCAAGACACCCATCCAAGTTATAGCCAGCTACGGACCCCCCTCTAGGACTCAGAACACCCACTCCTCTTATCTGGATCTACTTGACTCCATCAAGGTACTCCCTAACACCCTGATCCTTGGTGACTTCAAATACCCCACCATAGACTGGGTGAACTATTCCTGCACTAATGCACTTACTCAATGATTCTTGACCTCATCAATTCTGATGTACTAGACCAGCTTGTCTCATCCCCCACAAGGGGAGATAATATTCTGGACTTGGTTCCCACCAACATGGGTGACCACTGCATCACTCTGTTCTTCCCTGGTGAGATCAGATCATCATACTGTTTCATTTGAAGTTTCTATCCCAACCACCCCACCCCACCCCCAGCCATAATCAAGCTAAAGAACTTCTCAAAAGCTGACTACAACCTCCTAATGGAGGGTATATGTAGCTTCAGACTACCGCCCCCCTCAAAGGATGCAGACAATAATGCTGAACACTACACCAGTGCAGTATATAAGCACCTGTACAACTGCATGGACTCAGCCGTACCCAACAGAACTAAAAACTGCTCCTCAAGGAAACACACACCTGTTTGGTGGACATTCTCTATTAAAATGCTTTACAACAAAAGGAAGAAATTGTTGTCCAAGGGTAAAAAGGAACAAATTCCAAATTGGAAAAACTCTCTCCTCAGCCTCAACAAACAAATTAGATCACTAGGGAAAACCTCCAAAGCCAATTATGAATCAAAACTAGCCTCTGAAACAAAGGGAAACCACAAAGCCTTCTTTGGTTACATCAGGAACCTCCATAGCAAAGCTCAGGTTTGTTCAGAAATAGTACTTAATAGTATCACTTACACTGATCCTGTTAATGTAGCCAACCTGCTAGCAGATAGGTTCAGTGCAAACATCACCCCCCTGTTCCCCCTCATTGGCCCTTTTGACATCCCCAGTACTTGTCCTGCACCTCACTTCTCCATAGATCAAGTGTTAAAGGCCCTATCCAAGGCAAAGAACACAGCTTCCATGGCACCTGATAGTATCCCAGGCTGTATTCTGCACCATCTCCAGCAAGAACTGACTTTGCCATTGAGCACCCTATTCAACCCAGCATAAGTACAGGCTTCATTCCAGCAGAGTGGAGAACTGCCATTGTCATCCCCTTGTACAACGATGGTGCCTCTACTGACCCTGGAAACTATCACCCCATTAGATTGTCAAATAGGATCTGTAAACGATGGAGCATATTATTATGGATCTCATAAACAAGGACATAGGCAATCTCCAAGCACTTGACCCCACCCAGTTCGGATTCGTCAAGGGCAGACCTTGCCTGTTGAACTTGGTTGACTTCTTTGAGACTGTCACCAAGGCCCTGGATGAGGGAAAGTCAGTACATATAGCTTACCTTGACGTGGTCAAGGCCTTTGACACAATCCCCCATTCGGGCATCATCAAAAAGCTAACACAACTTGGCGTAAATCCCTATCTCATCAGGTGGGTGACCAACTGGCTCACTGACAAAACCCTCAAGGTAAAAATAGGTGCCTCCATCTCCAATAGCAGACCTGTCACTAGTGGAGTTTCCCAGGGATCTGTCCAGGGACCCCTACTGTTTTTCATCTACTTCTCAGAGGTCCAGGCAAAGACAAATGGCCTATGACTGACCATGTTTGTGGCTGACTGTAAGTTGGATGCTGTCACTGACTCATCAAATGATGTTAACATACTGCAAGAGGGTCTCATAGCAACTAATGACTGATACCAAGCTCATGGCCTCAAGCTAAATGCAAAAAAGTATATTCATACTATTCGGCAAAAACATGGCGCCTGCTAATTACCACATCAACGGTAACCCCTTAAGCACACAACCTGTGGTGAGAGACCTGAGTACTCAGGTTAATAACAACCTCACATTTGACCATATATAGCGGCAGTCATCAGAAAAGCCTTTTACTTGGTTCATCTTATAAGTGAAGGGATTGCATGCAGAAAAAAGTAGGTTATTACCTCTCTATACCCCTCCATCATTACACCAATAATTGAGTATAAAGCCCCGTTTGGTATGTACCGTTCCAAATGTCTACACCAACTGGAAAGGTCACAGAAATGCCTCACAAAGAGAATTTATGGCCTCCAACACCTGTCCTACGTGGACAGGTTCAAATCACTATCACTCTACTCGGTATCGTACAGATTAGATTGCTCAGAGGTGATCTGTGTCTCACCTACAAGATGGTGCAGAATACAGCCTGGGATACTATCAGATGCCATGGAAGCTGTGTTCTTTGCTTTGGATAGGGCCTTTAACACTTGATCTATGGAGAAGCAAGATGCCTGGTGTCAGAGGCATGGTCTCAAACTCAATGCCAAAAAGTGCATTGTCATCCCCTTTGGTAAAAACTCTGTACCCATGAACTACCACATAAACGACAGTCTACTTAATGCCAAATGTGTGATAAGAGACCTTGGGACCCAGGTGGATGGTAGCCTCTCCTTTGATAATCACATCACCACTGTAGTCAGGAAATCCTTCTGTGTGGCACACCTCACCACAAAAGGGTTCTCATCCAGGAAAAAAAGAGGTCATTGTTCCCCTCTACTCGGCACTCATTAGACCCATTATAGAGTACAATGTCCCTTTTGGAATGTACCTCACAAGATATCTGTAGCAGCTGGAAGGGCCACAGAAGTACCTCACAAAGAGGATTACTGGCCTCAAACAGATGCCCCACATTGACCGTCTCAAAAAACTCCAGCTTTACTCTGTAGCATATCGCCTACTCTGAGGAGATCTCTGCCTAACATATAAAGCTATGTTAAACCCAGAACTGTTGGACATGCTACACCTAAAGAAATCCCAATCCCTCCGAGCTACACACTCTAGGGACCTAAACCTTGTCACCACAATAAACAGGGCATGCTGGAGGGATAGATTCCTGTCCCAGAGACTTCCTATACTCTGGAACAAGCTACCCATCTATGTCAGGCAAAGTTCCTCAACACTCTTAAAGAAAAATCTTGATGAGTGGATGGGAAATAGTTAATACACCACCGGGATCACTTCTGTGGCTCTGCTCAACAGGGGCACAGGAAAATAACTTTCTTGGGTGGCATACGCCAGGGAACCTTGTTGGCTAGGCTTACTTAGGCCCTTGGGTCTATAGCCTAGTACCTACCTATGAACCTATGAACAAGGCAATCTCGGACCCCGCCCTACTAAAGATGCCCCATATCCATAAGTCTAACTCCTCATGCATTACCCGCTTGAAAGGCCTGAATCTAGTATGTGACATCAACAAAACATGCTGGAGAGATAGGTTTGTCTCCCAGAAGCTGTCCTGTCTCTGGAATAGACTTCCCATACACGTCAAATAGAGTACCTCACTGCCTCTTCAAGCACAACCTTGATGAGTGGATAGGAAACAACAAATTGTCCCAGGGGTTCCACCTGTGTCCCTCATTGACAGGGGTGACAGGTGCTGACTGAGGATTCTTTTTGGGAATGAACGCTTGGCTAGACTTGTAAGGGCCCCAGGGCCAATCAGTACAATTCTCTCACAAGGGTGCAGAAGGGGCCCTTCCAATCAAAGATGGCTTGGAAAATGTGCTCAGAATACAACAGCCACTACAAACAGACCCGGATGCCGCAACCCTGTATTTGGACTATGCTACAGCTACTAGTTACACTAATTTAGGCAGGAACCACTAAAAAAATATTTTAAACAGCAGAAAAAAAACAGCAGTGAAACAATAAAAAATGTTTTAAACAGCAGAAAAACAGCAAGGAGACACTAAAGAATGTTTGTACACTTGGTCATTGTACAAAGCTTGCACAAATGTTTCTGGGATTTTGGACAATAGCAGGACTCCCCAAATCAGTTTAGGACTTTGTCATATGCTTTCTCTGAGTCTAGGAATGCCCATTTAGAGTCTTTCCTCATTTCTAGCTTCTTCTCAAGTATCTGTCTCACTGCAAACATTGGGTCAGTTGTGGTACATCCTGATCTGAATCCAAACTACTCATCCACCATCTTTAATTTTACCACTCTGTGATGTGACAGAAGTTTGGTACCTCTGTATTGCCCTCAGTTATGAATGTCCCCTTTGTTCTTGGACAGTGGCACTAGTATGCTTATTCTTCAATCATCTGGGATACACCTTTCTCTCCATACTGTTATGAGTATCCTCAGGAGCCATTTTCCCCCTATCTCACCCAACATCTTTATCATCTCTGCTTTTACCTTATCTGAGTCTGCTACTTTCCCCTGACTTAATTTTCCTTAGTGCTGTTCTTACTTTTTCTTCTGTGTTGAGCTCCTCCTCTCATTGTAGGCTGTATCTGGGGCAGTACAGCTTCTGTGGGGTTTGTCTTCATTCAGAAGCTGCTGGAAGTACAACTTTCATCTGCCTTTGATAGCATGTGGACTGGTGAGCAGGTTGTTGCTGGCATCCCTTATGAAGGATGTCTGACTATCTTCTTTATCTTTCAGTGTTTGCTTTGCAACCTGATATTGTTTCTTTTTGCCATGTAGTGAGTCACTTTCCAGAAGCTGGTACTCTACTGACTTGTTCTTTACTATTGCAACTCCTATCTTAGCCTCTTTGTTAGTAAAATCATCATCTTTTCTATCTACTTTTTCCTGCACTACTTCTTTCTTTTGAATACTTCCTGGACTTCTGCATTCCACCATCAGTCTTCTGTACATACCTTATTTCCATACATGGCTTGGCTGCATATCTGTTCTGTAGTCCTCACATGTGTTTTGATGCACTGCCATTCTTCATCTCCACCTATTTCATCTTCTTGACATGCTAGAGCTCTGAGTAATTCCTTGAACTCTTGTGCTTTCTCTCCAATCAACTTCAAGGCCTGGTCTCTGTTGACCCTAGCACCTTCTCTGACCACTGCTTGCAGATGATTGTGGCATCCAGTGGTTTATGCTGTGGGCAGACTGTTTCACCTGGGGATGACTTTGCAGTCACTGATTCTACCCTAGTGCCCTTTCCTTACTAGGCGGAAGTCTACCTGAGTTGCATGTTGGCCATTTTTGCATATGATCGTGTGACTGTGAGATGACAGCACTGATGTCATTAATAAAATCTCCCCAGCTGTAATTGTAAAAGGGATGGTGAGATTTGCTACGACTGATCATCTGTCAACCATGGAGATGAAGGGCCTGAAGAAAGATGTCATTCTCTGCATGGGAGAATTTACTTTCATGACATTTACCACATTGGATCATAATGCTATGAAATGGAAACAAAAACCATATGTGCATACTTTTTCATCATTACATAAGACATGCCTACACAAATTTAGAGTGCAGGGTACTTCTGTTAAAAGACCTATGTGGCCTTGATATATGTGTTAGACAAATATGTACTAATATGTATGTTTAGTGCTTATTAGAAGCTAAAAGAGTTAACACATTTCATTCGATTTTATGTACAGCTTAATTCTGTATGAAATTATAAGATGATTTTTCAAACCAAAGTATGCTTTCTGAAACTGCAAGATGCACCCTGACCTAGTATTTGCTAGCACAGCAAATTCATGTTTATGCCTTTTGGAAATGTACTGAGAAGCAGGGGATTATCTGCTAGGTCAGGAAAATGAATGAATAGTGTATGAATAGAACAATACTGTTTTCTATAATATGATTGAATATGAACAATCAGCTGTTTGTGTTATGAGAACATGCACAGCTGCGGAAAAGAAGAGATACATGAAACAAAAGACTGCTTAAAGAATCTGTACTTGCTTTGTGCTCGAATTAGCTATAGTACCTTGAATGGTAACATAACATAGTGGGAAGCTGTATCTAACCGGTGGTCACCAAGGCCACGTTGTTTTTCTTAGGAAGTTTTTCATAAAATTGATAGTGCAAGCAGAAAATCATGGACAAACAGCTGCTATGAAGTAATGATGTTAAAACTTGTGATCTGTTACGTCAGCTTGGTAGGCAATGTCTTGTTAGAAAATAAAAAAGACCTTACTTCCTGATTTTAGTTAGACAAACTCTGTATTAACTTGTTTTTGTCTCCTTGCTGCAAGATTAAAGTGCCTTAACCTGAACCTGCCGTGTATTGATCATTTTTGAAGTTTATTTTTCCTTTGACAATATGTATGTGGAGAAAGTCACACAGATATGGGGTATGTATGGGAAAGTGAGCTTCCTTAGGTCATGCCAGACTGCTCCCCCCCCCAAAAAAAAGTGGAGTTTACATGGAGATGTTAATGACCTTTCACAGTATTTCACAGCTGAGTATCACAACAGTTACACATGACACCAGAACATACACGCAGCCCATATGAGTGACAGCTAACTAGTGCATTTGTGGATGTGTACTGTTTCTATATATACAGTAAGAAACTACATAAAGATGTAAATTAAATGCACCCCACCAAGACCAAAAATGTATTTATTTACATTTGTTTACCAGGTACTGTCCGATTGGGTTATTAGTCCATTTTCAGCTCCGACCCGAAGAAAAAAGCTCAAGAAATAAAGCAAGATAGATAAAAAATACAGAATTTACATCAGTAAAAAATCAGAAATAATACCATATGTAAATTATATATATAATGGAAACTAGATGAAATTATTACATTATAGGAACAAAATTAGTAATGTAAGCCACAACAATAAGAAATACATTAGTGATAACAACAGATGATTTGTTGTGGAGGTACAATAATATAAATAAGCAGTATATAATAGGAACCATATCAATCCTAGCTTATGGTAAACATGTATCACTGATATACATAACTCAAAACACACGAAAAACAAATAACAAACATAACAAATAAATTCAGAAAAAGAAACTTCTTCTCACTTTCATAACATCAAAACAAACCATCTGAATCAGCTGTATCATCAGCTTGTAAAATCTTCTTTTAAAAGTAATAAATATCAGTAGTAAATTTTCTTCAATACAAACAGACATTTTCAGTATATCTTCCTTATAACAATTCAAAATTAAAATTTTTCAAAATATACTTATTAACATCTGCCAATATGACTACATATGTGCAATAAAATATACTGCCTTATAAACCATGAAAATATATTTTTTTTAAAAGCCTATTCAGCACTGTAGCAAAGAATTTCAAAAACGAGGTCTGTGTGTATTTCTATATAAATAAATGTATAATATGAGAACTCATCTTAAATATAAATATAAAATGATATAAAAATATAAAAATAAAATAATTGAATATATATATATATAAATGTATAATATAAAAATATAAAATTAATAGATAAATAATAAAATAATAAATATCATGTTGAAGGATAAACTAAATTGATGTTAGATAACACCAAATTTTCAACCCTTTTTCAATTTTTAAATGAATTTATATCAGATGCACAAAATCATGATTCAGATATTAAATAAAAAATTTTTTAATATAAAATTAATTATTTACAACTAGTACATTAACACATATTAATATTAAATTTTTATCTATTAATAATACACAATACATTAATAATATTTATGTAAATTAGGTTATGTAATACAGGCAAGTATTTATAGACGAATAATTAATCAATTCTCATAGTTATATAATACATACATACATATATATATACATATTATTTATTTATTTATTTATCTATTAATTTTATATTTATTTATATATTATAATATTTATTATTTATATTATTTATATATTTATTTATTTATATTTTTTTATTGATATATATATATATATTTATTATTTATATATATATTTTATACAATATGTCCGTATATTAAAGATGAGTTTATTTTATTATAAACTTTTTTTAAAAATTACATATATAATCGTTTTATTTTGTTTTTTGATTCTTTTGTCAAAATCATTAATAAAAAATGTTTATAAATCTGTTTGTTTTCAGCTTTTATTTATGATCAACATAATATAAGTTAGTTATAGACGATGTAATGAAAAAATTTTATGTTTAATGTTAACATTTCATTTAAAGAAAATTGCTATAAAAAATTGCTAGCGACAATGTATATGATTTGCTGATTAATTTAGTTTCACGAGCTACAAAAAGCACTGAAAAAAATTTTTATTTTCTTTGTTGTTATTTTTATATTCAGTGGTTGTTTTTTTGTGTTCTGAATAAATCTGCCATTATTACTTGGAGGAGTTGGAGCACTCATGGTCACTCAGGGGGATATATTCGTTTTCTGTGGTGTTGGATTTATTTTATTCTGTTGGAGGTACAGAAACATAAGCATGTGGTCCCTAACTGGGTGATACTTAAGCTTACATATTGTTTCCAGATTATTTAATAAGCCTACCTATTTCTCCACCTTTCCTCTAGGGGAAATGCAATGGACACTATTAACCAGTCACATCCATTTGCATGAGACTGTCACCTTTCTCTTGGGTACCATCTACCAGGTATATCATCTACCAATATCTGCAAAAGACAAATTCCCTTCCAACCACAGGTAAAATACAATCTTTAATACAGCAAGTAATACCAGATCTATATATGCACTCAAACATTATACCAGCGTACACTTAATACCTCTGTGCTTGGCCTACATGTATATATGGATTGTATTAACACGCACACATGGGAATAAGAAATACATCACATGCATGTGTGTTGTCTCACAGAAACATCCTATGTGCCATGGCAGTGGACACAAAAGTAATACTTCCTCTAACACTGTCAGCATGGATGAAGCTTTAAAGAGCAGCATAAACAAAATCTGTACAATATGCATTCTTTCAAGACATCCTCAGACAGGGGTAGAGGCACAGCAGCATGTGATATCCATTCTTTGAAAATGTTCTTACCTCTCCAATAAACCAGCTGCATTTAAAAGTCCTGTTCTCCAAACTTTCAACAGACTTTGCTAGGTGCTACTAAGCAATATTTTGTAGCACTCTGAGGCCCACGGTGGACATGGGAGCTAATACTGCACAATTTCAAAACTTCTAGCATGGGAATCATGCTAATAAGAAACCAGCTAATGAATGTGTCTGATTCACACATTTTTCCTCAGTGTAGGAGTGACCACTGATGTGCAAAGAGGCTCACTCGCCTATGTGCACTTACATGAGCACCTGCAGAGTGACCTGAGCATGCATGGGTGAGTCATGATCCCCTACGGGGATATGATTACAAGTACTTTACATCCTATGGAGGTGCTAAAGAGCAAATCTACAAACACAGTTAAGATAGATATAGTTAGTAGATAATATCCATACCAGTGTTATACTCTTAACACCATGATGTCATGCCACCTTTTGTCCACTAAGCAGTGGTGACACAGGAACTGGCTGCACTAACTAGGTGCCCTATGTTGCATGTTAAGTGCAGAAAAAACTGAATTTGTGTAAATGCGAGACAAGTCGTGGCTTTCACTAGTCGTGGCTTTCAAGTGCAGTGATGCTGGCAGAGCTCCCACGTGGTGCAGCAAAGAAAGCATGATATTGCAAAGAGACCATCAGCAGCACCTGACTGTGGACTGTTATGAGGGTCCATATTATAAAGTGGATACTTGGCAGAATCTTGTCAGGGTGGGGGTCAGATACCACTGGAATAACACAGTCTCATGAGCAGTGCTGGTACCACTACAGCGACTTGAGGAGATGCCATCTTGACTATCTTAGGAAACTCAACTTCACAGTAATTAATATATGCTACTATTCATGATTTCTTCATGTTTTTCTTTTTTCTTGTAGCTCAGAAGGCTGTGTTGGAGAACACCCTTCTTTACAAGGGGAGAATGAACCAGCTGTCCTGGTGAAGGAGTGTGTATGGATGTTTCTTATATTTAGGTAGTACTCACTCTAGGGCTGCCAGTATGTGTTTGCACATTGCCGGAGTATGTACCTTTAGAGGAGGTGTTGGTATGTAATTATACTATTGCCTGTTACATACTGAATTTAAAATTAACTGTACATATGTTATTAAGATATGCACTTCATAAAAATCTGAACTGTGCAGTGACAGCAATCATAAGAACTGTATAGGTATAACTGATACAGGAAGTAACATCGGTCAGCACTGTAATACATGGCACTGCAGTTCTACGTGCTGCTCTTCGCACATCCAGGAGAAGGGAGCTTGACAGAGGCATACTGTACATTGACATTTTGTAACTATAATATGCACCTCTCTACCCATCTATATTGATAAATGGCTTGACAAATGTAATTGCATGTTGCAGCTGAGCACAATCTTTAACACAGGCTGCTACACATTTTTTGTTTGGGGGGAACAATGTTTGTGTCCAGGGAAGGAGGAAGGTTTGTGTGTTTATAACAAATGGACAGCTCTTGTGGGCAGCAGTTTAGTTTATATGTATTGCACGTACGGAGTTTTCAGTTTTACCTAGTTGTTGGGTTGGAGACCTAAACTGATTGTTGGCTATGATCCAAAGGACAGCAACTTTCAAGTATTTCAGTCCTGTAGATGTAACTGTTGGTGATACTGTCCCCATACATACACATTTGTATTGCTATGTTTAATTTTAATGTGTGTCACTGGGTACCACTTTACTACAGGATGAGTATAGGGGGGTCACCGATATGGTATCCATTCAGAGGCTATGACTTCTTCTGCAAAAAACTACATTGCCTGCACCTCCTCTTAAAACACCTGAATACACACACACTCCATGTATATGGAGTTGTGACACTGTACACATCTCTACACTTATGCCACAGGGCCAGGTTAGAATGCAACTGGGCACAAGATTATAACATATCATAGTACCAAGTCACACCTGCTTAATATATATTGCCATACTGCTCTCATAGGTCATATGCCACATACCTAATAATAATATTTGCCTTATCTCCCTCCTCCCCTCTTTGTTGCTAATTTCCTTTTCTTTTTTTTTTGGCTTTGTTGTTTCATTTCTTTCCAATTATGTCTCAATTTTCAAGAACTTGTGCCACTGCTGTGCTAGTGGCATGGCACTGGTCATCCCCCCACCATAGTCCCAGCCTTCTCTAGTAGCCATTCCACCTGGATCCAGGCCTGCCTCCTTGTTGATTAAAGTGGGGTACAGGCAGGCAGGCAGGTTGCCTCCCCTGTGCCTTTTGGCAATCACTGACTGGAGAAAAGTGCTAATGTTCTCTCCAGTGGCATTGCCAGAGGTGTGGAGTTTGTTACTCACAGGGAATTGGTGCAGATGGGAGGGAGCTGTTTGACCAGCAGCTGGAAGCTCACATTGACTACCTGGAGTGGATCCTCACGCAGCTTACAGAGTCACACATCTGCTTGGCTCTGCCCTAACCATCTTAGATGGGGACCACTGAGGAGGGAGGTTGGAGTACTGATTGACCTCACCCTGGGTCTAAGCCAGGCAGTGCAGATAAAAAAAGAGTTATTTCCCCTCCCATTTTTTTCACTACCTCCTTTGTCACCTCTCTCCCATATTTGTTATCCAATCTTTCGTATTACCAATATCCTCCCTTTGCCTGTATTGCCTTTAATTCCACCACCCCTACAGCCAAGTATGTTAGCACCTCTCTTGTCATTATTTTTTGTGTGCCTCTGTTTGTAAACCTCACCCTCTTTCCATCCTTTGTTTTACCCTTGCATCCTTCCCCATCTCTCCTTCTCAAAAAAAAACCAAAACAAAACAGGAAATTGTTCGCCTGACCATTCCTCATTCTCTCCACTTTCATGTAATCCTCTTCTTCCTACTTTCCTATATAGCCATTCCACCTCTTGTAAAGGTCAAAAGATAGAACTATACATTGTTCTAGGCCCTGTAATGTGGCTTGGAAGCTTTCTAATAAAGCCACTATGTCATTTGTGAACACGTGCTTTAAAGTGTACAAGCTATTTGCAAGGCTATTTTCTTCACATCAGTCCTAGCAACAATAATGTGAAGCTCTTCCTGTTCGGCCAGCCATTTCTGCAGGCAGATTTTACGATCAACAGTGCCGTGGGCTGTGAAATTCTAACAAGTTAATTGATGGTCTTGTGCCACATTGCACTATGTGCATACCACTCAACCTCTTAGAGAGCAAGAAATCTGGACAAAGCCATAAATAATGGGGGGACAAAGGTCCAAAAATAGGGACATTTTTTTAAATATTGCTCTTACAAACTTAGAACGTTGATAGAATAAAATGTATTGCATTAGCACAAATTTTCAGAAGGGTATGAAGGCTGAAACTCAAATCTCTGTCTTTATTTTCTGACTTCATCCTTCAATGATTTGCAAATGATTTGCAAAAAAAACACAATTTTATAAGAAACTAACCAAAAATATGAGGCACAAATCTGACATTATGCAAAACTCTGTAAATTTGAGAGGTATGAATGTAACATGATCATGGGAGTCTCAGCATGATTGTGCTGGGCATGTTTCTGAATCCCGGGGTACATCTTTCTCCATTAACCACTTGGGTTTGGGTGTTTATCTTCCATGGAAAGAAAAATTTGAAGTGCAAGCTAGATGCTAATGGAAATAATACTAATACTGAAAGCATCTCTTGTAATAATAAAACATCTAAAGTTCTGTAAGACAGTTTTCTGCTAATTGAAGTTGTACCAGGGAAGGGTATATGCCCTTTCCCCAATGTTATGAGACCTCAGAGTTGATGTTTTATATATATATATATATATATATATATATATATATATATATATATATGTGTGTGTGTGTTATATATATATATATATATATATATATATATATATATATATATATGTGTGTGTGTGTGTGTGTGTGTGTGTATATATATATGGATCTACTTCAGTAGATCGAACTTTTACTAGTTAGAACCACATATGGCCAAGACCATACGTTTGAACTCGTAAAAGTTCGAACATTGATGTAAAACCACATAAAACCAAAAAACACAAAACTAAATGTCTATAGCAGGGGGGCTATGAACCCCACTCCCCCCTTTCTTAAATATACCAACTCCGAGATCACACTACATTGCAGAAATGGGAAATCTTCCCTTTCTGCTCTGTATGGAGATCTCCTTTCAGTCAGATCGGACTTTTACAAGTTCGAACATATGGTCTCGGCCATATGTGGTTCGAACTTATAAACGTTTGATCTACTGAAGGAGACCCGTGTGCGTGTGTGTGTGTATGTGTGTGTGAGTGTGTGAGTGTGTGTGTGTGTGTGTGTGTGTGTGTGTGTGTGTGTGTGTGTGTGTGTGTGTGTGTGTGTGTGTGTGTGTATGTGTATATATATATATAAATATATATATATATATATATATATATATATATATGTGTGTATATATATAAAATTAGGGGATGTGAGGGGTGCAACCCAAACTGCTGGTGGTCTGGGATGAGATTAGGTTTTGTCGATATTTTGTGTGTAGATAATTTTAACTATCAATATTTTGAAAAAACAGTTATGTAAACAAATGTGCCATAATAGTAGATGTTCAAATAATCACTGCTGCAGTAGCATATGCTAAGTGGGATATATCATGCCAATGATATAACAGACAGACAGCTTCTAAAGCTTTGGGGCACCTTACACACACCCAAACCATCAGTCAGCTCAAGCTGACTAAAAAGACAGGTTTGTTGCCAAGCCTTTCAGAGTTTTTATGCCAAAAGAGAGAGGCACACTGAGCCCAGAAAGGACAATGCTAGAAACAACAAAAAATAAGTATTCACACCCTGCCATAAATAAACCGAAAAGCAAAGGGGATGGAGGGAGGGAGGGAGCTGTACTATGTTCATCATACTGATCACAGCTGCAGTGGCCTTTGGGTAGATTACCATAGCTTACTACATTTGTGAAGTGGAAGGAGAAGAGTCCAGGAATCCCTGGAGAATGGTCCATGCAAAGTATAATCCACACCTAGAGAAGTAATCAAGCCTATAGTGGTTTGTAAAAGTATGTACAGAAGGCCAAGTTGCTGCTTCTAGAATACTTGTAGAATCCAACTCTTTCAAAAAGCCAGATGAAGCCAAGGCCCTGGTACAGTGGGCCCTGACCCTCCATAGAATAGTTTTGCTGTGGTGACTATAACAAAAGGTAATAGCTATAGACAGTCATTTGGAAATAGTCTGCTTTGACACAGGTTGTCCCTTCTTCTTACCTTCACAAGAAATGAACAATTGATCTGAAGATCTGAAATATTTGGTTCTGTCAAGATACCTAAGCTGTCCGTGGACATCGAAGGTATGGAGTATCCTTTCTTGCACATTTTTAGGTTCTGGAAAGAAAATGGGGAGATGAATAGTTTGGCTTAAAATAAATTTGGATATCACTTTAGGCATAAACTAAACCTGAATGGGTGTTCATAAAGTTGCTTGTGAAAACTACAAAAACCTTTCCATTTGTATTGTATATTACAAATGGAAAGGTTTTTGTAGTTTGTACCTGCAACTTAATGAACACCCATTCAGGTTTAGTTGTTCTCTGGTATTACAATATTTGTGTGAGTTACTATCCTATGGGCTTTTTTACTCCTCCATCAAGGTTTCTTTTACTCATGTTCATGTTTACTGAGGACGTTCAGCAGGTACTAATGGCTTTCTTCCCTCCATTAGTATCTGCTGAACATCCTCAATAAACAGGTGTCTAAAAGGAATTAAAACCCTATCATCCAGGCAGTCAATCAAAATTGATTGGGGTCAGGGTGTATCAAATACTCCTGATTTTGTGTGAGTAGCTCCAGTCAGGAGGAATATTGGGTAATTACTCCTGGCCATTTCCAAAACAGGGGAGGACTACTGTTGGCTTGGCCAGAAGGAAGTCACCACAATGACCTTGGGGGATTCTTTCTAAATCTTCAGAAGTACTCTGGATTTTACTGGAAAAGGTGGAAAACCATACAAGAACATTCCTGTGCAAGGAAAAGAAAAGGCATATGTCTTCCAGGCCTTCTTGCATGGAGTCCTGGAGAAGAATTTTGCTAGCTGATTGTTCAGAGAGGAGGACAATATGTCTGTGTGAGGAACTCCCAACATATGGATCAAATTTTGGAAGACCCCCAGTCTAGTTTACATTTGTGAGAGTCTACCCTTGTCATACTCAGCTTGTTTGCCACTCAGTTTTGCTCTGATGGAATGTAGATTGCCTATACAGTGAAACTGTACTGTGAAGCTATATCCCAAGCTAATGTGGCTAGCCTGAAAAAAGGGTATGACCTGAGTTCCGCTTGTTTGTTGATATACCACAGTATAACAACTTGAAGAAGTCCCAGGGATCAAATATGATTCAGAGTTCAGTGCCTTGGTTAGGACAAGAATCTCTGTTATACATATGTCCTTGCATCTGTCCTTGGGGTCCCAAACACCTTGCACTTTTATCCCTCCTGAAACTGTCCCCTAAGCAAAGTGTAAGGTGTCTGTTGTGATTGACTGCTTTGAAACAAGGAGGGAGAAGGGGAGACCTAGAATTAAGGATATTTGCTGAAGTGATTCCTCTTCTGAAAAAAAAAAAACAGCAATAGGACTTGAAAAGACAAAGGATGTTAGTGCTGGGACCAAAGAGACTTCATATACCATTGTATCTTTCTCGTGGAGTTGACCAATGGTATCATGAGAATCGTAGATGCCTTGAAACCCAAAATCCTGAAATATTCCCTCATATTGACCGAAGTCTGAGTGGAAAACCTTAGAAATAGATCTATATATAGATCTGTTTTTTCTGTGGAAGATAAAGCTCTGTGAATTGATGTGTCTAGATGACACCCCAGGAGCACAATCCTGTGTTAAGTAGTAAAAAAAGACTTTTGAATGTTGTCTTGGAATCCCAGTGTATGTAAGATATCTCTCACCCAAGTGAGAAATACCTGTCACTTTGAAAAAGACTCTACAAAGATAAGCAAGTCATCTAAATATGGAAAAAATGTGGATACTCTGTAGCCTGCAATGAGCTATAATTGGAGCATGACATTTTGTGAATACCTTAGTGCAGTGTATAGTCCAAAGGGTAAGGCAGAGAACCCATAATGTGATCCAGACACACAAAAACTTAAGAAACACCTGAAGTCTGGAAAAATAGGTATGTGATGAGAAGCATCTTTTAAATCTAGTGCTAACAGGAAACATGAATAAAGAAGAAGAGATAACAGGTTGTGAGGTGACTTCATTTTGAATTTGGGCAGTATCACCAACAGGTTTAGAAAAGAAAGATCCAGAACTGATCTCCAAGTATTTTCTTTCTCTGGCACTACAAACAACCTTAAATGAAAACCTCTGTCCCATCTGGGAAGGAGGAACTGATTCTATCACTCCCTGGGACAACATGTGATGTCAGTTTCTTTCTATGGCACTACAAACAACCTTGAATGAAAACCTTTGTCCCACCTGAAAAGGAGGAACTGATTCTATCACTCTCTGGGACAGCATGTGATGACTGACAGGTGGAAATAAGAGTCTGGCCTAATGGATGGATTATCCCCTAAAAAGAGGGGATTTAATCCCACTGCCATCTGTAATCTAGATGAATGATCTTCAGAACCCATTTGTTTGAAACTGTCTGTTACTAAACAGAAAAGTGGAGATTCAGACTTTCTGGAAGGGAAAAGGGGATGCCAGGGTAGGAACAGTGGTCCCTTAAATAGTCATTTGACTTGTTGGATTGCCCTTGGCTTTTGGATGTTTGAGGATTCTTTTTGGAATGTTCTTGCCATTTCTTCTTGAGTGTCTGTTTACCTGCATTTTGTTAAGACTATTTTGCTTTTTGGCAAAACTGGATAAAGGGTTAGAGAACCACTTAGAAAATTTGGAAAAGGCAGGCTGACAAATCTTAAGAGACTGCCTACATCAACTTACACCTTTCTTCCAACTTTTTGATCACCTCTGCAGTAGAAGGGCCTAATACTAAATCACTATCTAAAAGAAAATTTAAAATCTCATTTTTAACATCATCTAGAAGGTTCTGAGAACAGCGCCGGACAAATTTCCTTAAAACAATACCGGTGGCCATAGCCCTCGAAGAAGTATCTACTGAGTCATACACACACTAAATAATGAGTAGTCGCTTGTACAACAGAAGAAACTAAACTACGTAATGCAGATTTTTCCTCACAAGAAGAAACCACAAACAAAACATTCTTCATACTTTCATAATGAAAAAGAATAATACACTCAATGGAGTAAACGCCTCACACCAATAAACAAGTATGAACGAAATGCAGATAAAAATCCTTTGGTGTGTGCGACCATGCATCAACAACTGAAACAGGATTATAAACAATACTTTTTCCTTAAAAACAGTTTTATTAATGTGCACAGGTAAACACTTTCACGACAGCTTCATCAGACCAAACAGCACACATTTACTAACACGCCCTTTATATACTCTAGGCAATAATGACGTGAACTAATTATTAACACTATGTTAACCATCATTACCATAATTCTAAAAATTTTTACATTTAAAACATCTATTTTCTTAATTTTACAGACCTAGATGCAATGCAAATATATAAAGAAAACCATATATGCTGAGAACAAGTCTGCCGATGTTATCATATTACATCGAAATCTATTAAAACTTATAAAATGCATTTTGAAAAAAAAAATATATATATATATATATAAATTTTTCACATGTATCACAAATGCTTATAATTGAAATCTTTACTTAAAATGACTAATTAGTTTTTATACTTATGTAATCATTATATATATATATATATATATATATATATATATATATATATATATATGAAAAACCTTATTAACGGGCTTTCAAAATTGGTTTGAGAGAAGCTCTTTCATTAAGCCCATGACCTCTGTCTGCTCTAAATTTTAAAATCCATATCATTTCCCTTTTTTCCATACTGTTCCTGATATCACCTTGCCTAATAATAGGTAATACAGCGTCTATAGCCATAAATCTAAATGTATGTTGTTCACCAAACGTCATAACATGTTTGGCTAAAGCATTATTGTGATATTGTACTTTGATGGCATACAAATGTTCTCTAATCCTGGTACGAAAGGACCTATTAGTTTTCCCTATATAAAACGATGCACATAGATCACATTCTGCTAAATAAACTATATTTGCTGTATTGCAGTCAGCATCTATTTTAAACTTATGAGATTCTCCAGTATCTGGATGGAGAAAGTAACCTTTAGTATTAATATAATTGCAATAATTACAATGTCCACGTGGACTAGTTTTCAAAATATTGTTTGAAGTATATCTACTTATATTATGACAAAGTAATTTTTTGAGGTTGGGTCTATTTTTATATCTAAAAGATGGCTTATCACCCACTATCTCCTTAAACTCATCATTATTAGTGAGTATCTTCCAATGGTTGTTAATTATATCAAAAATAACGTTGTTGTCATTTGTATAATACATCGGTATCTTTATGCTCTTGATATCTTGTCTTACTGTACTATCATGCTCACTTCTAGTGGAAAAATAAGGTGCAGCTCTATCTTCCCTCAATATATCCATGTCTACATGTCTATTATCAAATTCCACTTATTTATAGCCTTGATTTAGCAATCTATTCTTAAAATCAGTCAAGGCCTCACGATAACCTATATCCGTGGCATTTAAATGCGAAATTCTCATGCTCTGTCCCCTTATTATGTTTTTAAAAATGTATTGGGGGTGCATACTTTGTCTGTGTAATAGATTGTTTCTATGGCTTTGTTTTTTACAGACACCTGTATTGATATACACATCCATGACTCTTTCTATATACACATCTAAATATTCTATATATACATTGGAATAATTGTGTGTAAATTTCAAAAAAACTTGTCATTCCATTAATATCAAATACAAATCTCCCCAATTCTTCCACCCTCCCATTCCAAAGGAGAAAGACATCGTCTACAAAACGACGATAAAATAAAACATGTTATTTGTAGATATAATTAAAGAGACAATTTTCCTCCCAAAGAGCTAATACCATGTTGACGTAGCTATTGGCACAAGAAGTGCCCATAGCTACGCCATCACATTGACTATAGAAGTACATACAAAGATGTTATTTTCTAAAATGACTTCCAGAAAGAGACAAACCAAATCTATATGTTTGTAATCAATGTCACCATGCTTGATTAAATATTCTCTGAGTCTATGCCCACATTATTGGGTATGACTGTAAATAATGACTGTACATCTAAGGTGACAAATAGAATATCTGGATTTAGCAGATGAACATTCATAAAACTATGTAGATCTAACAAAAATTGTTTGGTATCCTTAAGCACGGTGGTGTTCCTGTCTAATATTGGTCTTAAGACTTTCTCTACGTACACTGAAAATGGTTCAGTGCACCATCCTTTACCTGAGACAATAGGTCTCATTGGTGGATTGAGACTGTCCTTGTGGACCTTAGGTAAACCTTGTATGGCAGGAATCATGGGAAATTCCACCAACAGATAGTCACCTAATTCTGAAGTGACGTCAAAACTTTTAATTAAATCAGCAATTAAATTAAATAGCTGATATTTGATTTCTTCCACTTTATCACTATTTATCAATTTATAGTGTTTATCATCACTTAACAACTTAAGCATAGCTTCATGATACCCTTCGTGGTCCATCACTACAATGGGACCACCTTTATCTCCTGGTCTAATTACTATGGTGGAATCATCCAGTAACCTAGACAGAGCTGTTCTATACCTAAATGTAAGATTGTTATATCTATTAAGACGTTTATCTGATTTACTAACACTATAATACTCATGTAAGTCATCCTCCACCATTCTATAGAACACATATATCAATGGATGGTTATTGGGTATATAAGTACTTGGTTTCCTAAAACAAGGTTTTTTTTCATTAGACCACATACCAAATTCATGCTGTAATAATACATTTCTCAGAAACATTTTAATATCAATTAGTAAATCTGCCAAATTGTTAGCACTCGTTGGAATAAAACTCAAGCCTTTATTTAACAAATTAATTTCATCACTATCTAGTGTCCTTCTTGAGATGTTCAAAATTAGGTTGTCTCTGTCTGTTGTCACATTCTCTTGAGAGTCTGATTGGATTGTCTCTCTACTGAATGTTTTCGCTTTGTCCTGCCATGACTGGCAGAGCGGTTTCTCTTTGTCCCTTTCTCCATGGATATGGGATGGGCAAATTGTGGAAAACCCATAGGATTCTTATTATTAACAGGAATTTTAGGCCTAACTGTTTGTTGATTATTAGTCAACATGTCACTATTGCCATCCTTACTACTTTGAGAACAATCATCTTGCATGACCAAAATAGGAAGTGTATGGACATGCGAATTTTCATTCATTTTATCTGCTAAAATATTAACACCAGAAGTCACATCCATCTGTCTATTATTAGAATGGTTAACATCATTGTTAACAGCCAGACCAGTTGTTACAGAAATATCGGATGTCTGAAAGGGAGCAGATATAACATTCTGTGCTACATTCACATTACTCATTTGCTTTCTGTTGTGTGAAAAAGCAGCATTAATTTTCCCATAGTTATTTTGTCCCATTTCTTGATTAAATGTAGGCCAAGTGAAGACATGGCCTTCCTTAAAATCTCTGGTATCTCTATCAAACACCTTTCTTCCAACTTTTTGATCACCTCTGCAGTAGAAGGGCCTAATACTAAATCACTATCTAAAAGAAAATTTAAAATCTCATTTTTAACATCATCTAGAAGGTTCTGAGAACAGCGCCAGACAAATCTCCTTAAAACAATACCAGTGGCCATAGCCCTCGAAGAAGTATCTACTGAGTCATACACACAATAAATAATGAGTAGTCGCTTGTACAACAGAAGAAACTAAACTACGTAATGCAGATTTTTCCTCACAAGAAGAAACCACAAACAAAACATTCTTCATACTTTCATAATTAAAAAAAAGAATAATACACTCAATGGAGTAAATGCCTCACACCAGTAAACAAGTATAAACGAAATACAGATAGATATCCTTTGGTGTGTGCGACCATGCATCGACAACTGAAACAGGATTATAAACAATACTTTTTCCTTAAAAACTGTTTTATTAATGTGCACAGGTAAACACTTTCACGACAGCTTCATCAGACCAAACAGCACACATTTACTAACATGCCCTTTATATACTCGAGGCAATAATGACGTGAACTAATTATTAACACTATGTTAACCATCATTACCATAATTCTAAAAATTTTTACATTTAAAACATTTAAAAGGTTAGTTTGCTGTTATTTTTTGTATTACTGTATTGCCTTTCTAAATTTTGAATACTGTAGTTTGTTTTCTTTACTTTGTGTTTTGCTTGCATTCTGTTTTAACAGCATATTAAAACTTCAAAAGAGACCACAGCTCTCTCTGTTCTGAGTCAGGCAGAATTTTTCCCGCCCTCTCACCCATTTAAGTTGTCTTGTTAAATACCACTGTCTTTCTAGTTGCCCGCCTCTTATGTTAATCTGACCATACATCTCATTTCTCTCTACTTTCACTGGCTTATGTGAGTTATCACAAAATCATCATTTTTGCAATCCCACCCCTTCAATTATTTAAATTTATTGGCCATCCTACAGTATTTCATAATACCAAAATACAAAAGTGACCACCCCTTTCAATCCATCTTGCTGTTTTAAAAATAGTAACTCTCCACTAAACCTTAACTTTTTAAACAGGTAAAACTCAAGTTACCTACTTTCACATCTAACTTCTCTAGTGCACACTGCAGAGTGCATTCTTTTCAATCTTACCTTTAAGCATCCCTGTGACTAGCACTTTCTCTAATACCTGCTGGAAAGCACTAGAAGCCTTAAACTCATACAAACACTGAACTCTCCTTGTTAACAAGGAGAAATTAATAGTAGGCACTAAACGGCCTATAATTGCAAAGTACCTTGCTAAGGAAACAGCTCCTATACTTTACAAAAAAAAAAAGCCACAAACCAAGCATGTCCAAGGGTCAGCTTCCGTGATTTCTCCTGTCCACCTGGTGAATCTGGGCATACTGGGGCAATGCAGCAATTGCCTCATGTACACAGACAACCCTCTCCTCCTACCACCCAACACTACAACCTGTGAGAGATGCACTTACATAGCCAAAATGGAAGCAAAGCTCTGTCCACCCAAGATTGTGCTAAACAGTCAAGAGGAGAAGGTTAACACCCACACTACATCTCAATCAACACATAGCCCTTCTAAACCCGCACCACCAACACCCACATATAGCAACACTAAATCCACATATGCAGAGGCCCTTAACTGTAACCTGCCCAAGCAACAAAGACCTCTGAAGCTGAAACGCAAACAAACACCAATCACAACCAATGTGTCACATAGTTCACAACACCAGTGTGCCACCCAGCAACAGCCCCTAAGGCAAGACAATGTACCTAACACTTTAGTCATAGGTGACTCTATAGTCCGCACACTGATGTCCCTCTCACCAGGTTGAATAAGGAGAAAATTACAGTCAGCTGCCTGTCGGGTGCCAGGATCCGCCACATAATGCATGCACTCAAGTCACTCCACAACAAGTACAAATATGACTCTGTCATTGTCCATGTTGGAGTGAATGACTTGAGACGCACCTCCCTGGACTACATGAAAAGAGACATGGAAGAGCTCTCGGATCATGTGGCCCAGGCAGGTATGACCCTAGCCCTGAGTAGCATCCTGCCTTCGCCCAGAATGATACCACAATATAAGGATAAAATGATTGACTTCAACAATTGGCTGTTTACGGTGTCATTCAAAGGGGATCCAGTATCTGTCTGCCTGGGATGACATGATTGACAGACCATGATGCTTTGCCAGAGATGGTCTGCACCTGTCGCCCCTGGGATTCAGGTTACTGGCTAAGGCTCTTGCCAACCCTATAGTGCCTTTTTTAGGCAAACTTCAAAGGACAAAACCACCACCGTAACAGGTACAAGCATGCAAAATCTGAAGGTAATGCTACTCAATGCTAGAAGTCTAAACCTCAAAATGCACTCTCTCGAGGCACTCCTAAAAATGGAGAACATCGATATCTGTGCAGTAACTGAGACCTGGTTCAAGGCTCCAGAGAGCACCCCTGCAATACCAGGCTACAACTCTTACCACACTTTTCGGCCACCAAACCAGGACCAAAACACTAAAGGTGGAGGAGTGTCAATATTCACCAAGGATATTCACACCACCAGGCTAGTTGGCCAACACGATGTGTCTGAAATTCTCCAAGTGCAACTAACACTAGGTAAGACTGCAATCCAAATTGTAGCTTGCTACAGATCCCCCACCATACCCCAAGATTCTCACTACACCTTTCTAAACATACTGGAAAATATTAAGATAGAACCAAACACCCTAATACTGGGTGATTTTAACTACCCTGCCATTAACTGGGAAAACTACTCATGTCCCAACACCTTTGCGCAACGGTTCTTGGAATTCATAAATTCATAAATTCCAATGCCCTGGATCAACTAATCCATAGTCCCACTAGGGGCTCCAATATCCTAGACCTGGTCATTACCAACATGGGAAATCAATGCTCCATACCTATGGTCACCCCCTCGTTAGTCAGGTCTGACCATAAGCTAATCACCCTAAACATCCACATCCCACCCCCACCCCCCAGTAAAGAAACCACCATAAAAAACTTCTCCAAAGCCAATTTCATGCTACTCAAGTCAGAAGTGACAAACTTCATAACACCCATGCAGACGGGAACTGAAAGTTCAACTGCTGAATCCTACACTAAGGCACTGTATGAGCACATCCACTCATGCATGAATCGTGCCATCCCAAATAGAACCAAAATGCTCTCATCCAAAAAGGAAGCCAATCTGGTGGTCCCCTGCCATAAACAAACTTTACAACAAAAGGAAGAAACTTTTGCAGAAAAGAGGAAAATCCCAGGATGCAAAAAACTCCCTTACTAGCCTCAGTAAGAAACTGAGATGCCTCATAAAATCCTCCAAAGCTAGTTACGAAAATAAAATTGCCAAAGATTCCAAAGACAACTAAAAAGCATTCTATAACTATGTCAAGAATCTAAATGGCAATGCTCAGATCTGCTCTGAGCTAAAACAGAATGGCATTAAATATACTGATCCAAAGGATATTGCCAATATCCTGGCAGATCGATTCAGTGCCAACTTCACCCCTCTCACCCCTAAATGGCCCATCTCAATACCGGAAGATTGCCAAATTCCAGTAATAACAGCCACACAGGTACAAAACGCACTCTGTAAAGCCAAGAATACAGCATCCATGGGACCAGATGACATCCCGGACTGTGTACTACATGAACTACAATATGAACTGGCACCTCACCTAAGTGTCATGTTTAATCATAGCCTCACCTCAGGTTTCGTGCCCACTGAGTGGCGCAGAGCTACAGTTATCCCAATCCACAAGGGGGGATCCACCTTGGATCCCGGAAACTACCGTCCCATCAGTCTGACAAGCCTTATCTGCAAGGCCATGGAGCGTATTATCATGGAACTTATAAACAAAGACATTGGCAACCTTCAAACACTGGACCCCACCCAGTTTGGGTTTGTGAAGGGCCGATCTTGTCTCCTGAACCTGATTGACTTCTTTGAATCAGTCTCCAGAGCCATGGACAAGGGTAAGGTGGTGCACACAACCTATCTAGACCTTGCCAAGGCCTTTGACACCATCCCCCACTCTGGAATCATAGATAAACTTACTAAGCTCCTTTATCTGTTTAAAACTTTCATTTAGTGGCTCACTGCTGTTTTTCTGCTGTGATAAACATTTCTGTAGTGTTTTCTGCCTAAAATAGTGTAGCTAGTAGCTGTAGCTCAGCCCAGTTCAGGTTTGCTGTCTCCTGGGCCTGGTTGTTTGCAGTGTTTATTTGTTCTGAGCACATGTTCCAGGCCATCTTGGCTTAGCAGAAGCCTTAATTCACTTTAGTGAGAGTAATTGTTGTTGATTGGCTACTGGCTGGTAAAGGTTGGCTGGTCTAGGGCTTATAGGAAGCACTCATTGTTTTTTTTTTTTTTGAGCTTTTTAAAGTTGTTTCAGGTTGTACCTTCCGGTATTTAAGCCCCACTTTTGAGAGGATTTCTGCCTATACACACTGAGCTAAGCAGAGGAGGGGCACTGACCACAATTCTGATTTGCGATATATAACAATAAGTATCCTTTTTTTTTTTGCTTATTTTACTAGTTATTGCTTATTCTAGCCATTTATAGCACTTTTATTGTCTACTGCATACTACTTTTTACTGTATTTTATTACTATAAACTAATCTGCATGGTTGTACTAAAGTCTGGCCAGGGCCTGTTAAATCACTTTTGTTACTGTCCCACTGTTTGTAAAGCTTTTTTAGCTAGTTTCACTGTGTGAAAGGTATTAACTGGAAATTTTCTCCCATTTGTTAAGCATCTGTTTGTTTGTTCTTATTTCCTGCCAAGGAGTGTATCATATAACTGATTTGTTTGCAGTTAAAAGCATTCTATAGAGTCTCCTTGCTCCTTTATCTGTTTAAAACTTTCATTTAGTGGTTCACTGCTGATTTTGTGCTGTGATAAACATTTCTGTAGTGTTTTCTGCCTATAATAGTGTAGCTAGTAGCTGTAGCATAGTTCCCCACCTTCCCTCCCTATTGGCATCTTGTTCTTATACTTAGTGGCTTTGCAGTTCCCTGACCCTACTGTAAATTTGATCTGGGATACTCCTCCCAGTCTAGTGTCATTAGCTCATTCTACCTAATACAAAGAGAACATTTGAGAAAGCCAACCCCCTTAGTTTCTTAACCTTGGATTAGCTTCTGTTCCTCCTTTCTCCCTTTCCACTTTACTTAAAAAAAAACTTTCTTCAGCCACTTGCTGCTTTTACAGTATTTGTGTTTCCTCCTCCAAGTCTATTACTTCATCTAGGCTTTTCTGCTACTTGTTCTTGAAAGTGTTCAATTGCATCTTTGCTCCTGCATTTATTACTGCTGTTTTTGTCTGTTTAAATTTTAAGTGTTATTTAAGCTCCGTGGAGCCAGTTTTGGTGTCCTGCAGACCAGAAGAGCAACAAGAAAGGAGAAAGAGATACTCTAAGTGCCTCCATTTTTATTTTTTCATAATTTACTGCTCTCTGCACTTGTTTTTTTGTCATTTTTAATTTATCTGCATTTATTTAAACTGTATTTGCTTGTGCTAGCTTGCACTGTATTTAAAGTGCTTTTTTGCTACTGTTTTAACTGCTTTTTTGCAAAAAAAAACAAACAAAAAGTTCTAAGCTTGTTCCCCACCTTTCCTGTAACTAGCCTAGTCTAGATACAGATTTACCGTATCAAGGACTTTTGGAAGTTTCTGAGCCCCCCAGATCTTTCTGTGTTGGAGGGAAGCCTTCTATGCTTATCAGTGGGAATGGTAAGCACTAGGTAGCCTATCTACAAGAGGAGTGGTTTCTGGCCCAGAAATTGTAGTTTATTGGCCATTTAGGCAGTTTTTCCATCCCTTTCAACTTTCTGGTTTAAAAGCCCAGGTTTGAGCTTGTTTAAGCACCGTGGATCCAGTGTTGGCATCCTGCAGACTACAACAGCTAGAGGAAGGAGAAAAAGATACTCTAAGTGCCTCCATTTTGATTTTTTCATAATTTACTGCTCTCTGCACTTGTTTTTCTGTTGTTTTTTGAATGTATCTGCATTTATTTAAACTGCATTTGCCTTAATATTGATACACACTCAAGTCTGTTAGCTTGTACTGCATTTAAAATGTTTTGTAAGTTTCTGAGTACCCCAGACCTTTCTGTGTTGGAGGGAAGCCTTCTAGCTTATCAGTGGGAGTGCTAAACACTAGGTAGCCTATCTACCATGAGAGGAGTGGTTTCTGGTCTAGAAATTGTAGTTTATTAGCAGTTTGGGCAGCTTTTCTGTTCTTTTCAACTTTTTGGTTAAAAAGCCTGTGTTTGTGTGGGTTTGCACACAATGCAGAAATGCTTAACTGAGGTAAATTATTACCAGAGCCAGAAAGTCTGCTCTTCAATTTTTCCCTTAGCTTGTTCTTTTACTTCTTGCACTTCAATTAGCTTAATCAGCTAGCACCTTAACAGGCTTTGTAACATTTATTGTAGCACACCTAGGTGCTATCAGCACTAGCTATTCCAATACAGCAACAGCACCAGTACTTAGTTATGGCCACTCCTCCTGGTATGATTGTAGGGCAATTTCCTATGCTTTCTCCTGCTAAACTGGTGCACTTGGGCATTCTGAGACAGTTTGGCAACTGTCTAATGTACACAGACAACCCTCTCCTCTTACCTCCCAACACTCATACATGTGAGAGATGCACTTATATCACCAAACTGGAAGCAGTGCATGCTCCAACCAAGACCGGACTAACTACTTAAGAGGATTTAACTTAATATTGCACTTGGAATCCTTGTTTGTTACTATTTGACTGTATTTGTAGCTGATTCATAGCATTTATAAGTGTTTGCTGTACCTGTTTCTGCCTGTTTTGTGAAAAAAAGGAAAAAAAAGAAAAAAATATCTCTTGTTTTTCCTGCTTTACTAGTTTAGTCCAGTTTCAGAGTTGCTGATTCCTGGGCTTTGGTTGTAGTTCCTGTGTACTGTTTCCTTGCCTTATTTGGGGAAGGAAGCTACCTTGCTTTCCTGCTTTACTAGTTTAGTCCAGTTTCAGAGTTGCTGATTCCTGGGCTTTGGTTGTAGTTCCTGTGTACTGTTTCCTTGCCTTATTTGGGGAAGGCTTACCAGTGGGAGTGGGAAGCATTGAGCTGCCTTTGTCCAGTTTTGTGAGGTTTCAGCCAGTAACTAGTAGTTTATTGGTCGTTTGGGCCAGTTTCTAGCTTTTTCCAGCCCCTGGTATAAACGCTAAGAAACGCTAGCAGATTATTAGAGATTTAGAGAGCGGAGCTGCCACTGTTGCACACTAGGGCAGTGCGGTCAAGCAGGTTTAAACTGTTCGGGCTACCTAAAGTCCACTCTTCAAATTTTCCTTAAAACTACCTTCCTCGAACTATACTACTGATCAAATCAGCTGATCCTATAACTAAAAGATCAACTCTACTTGACTCCAAGTAGACTATTCTCTATCTATTAAACCTAGCACTTGCTCCTACAGTCATTACCTTGATACGGCACTCTTGTCATAGATAGTACCCCAAACGGCAACCCCATTTCTCGGTCACCCACGCCCCGAATCTTTTAAAGTTTTACCCTTCTAGCATGTCGAGGGATCAGTTGCTAGTGTCCTCTCCTGCTCAGCTGGTGAACCTGAATATTGAGGCAATGTTTCAATTGCCTCATGTACACAGACAACACTTTCCTCCTCCCACAAAACACAAATACATGCGAGAGATGCAACTATAAACTGGAGGCTGAGCTCTCAACATAGGACTGGCAAGACCAGTCAGGAGGAGAAGGTTACCACACACACTATAGACCCAGTCTCACATAGTACCATTACAACCTCAAATCATACACATAAACACACAAAGACATACTTGGAGGCTCTGATCAAAAATCTACCAAAACAGCAGAGGCCACCAAAGCAGACACCCAAACAACCACCACCTCAGAACACAACACCCGCAACACATAGACCTCACAGTCAGAGTGTCAAACAGTCACAGCCCTTAAGGCCAAACACAATGCCAGACACACTAGTCATTGGTGACTCCATAGTCAGACACACTGATGTCCCGCCACCAGACTGAGTAAGGAGAAGGTCACAGTAAGCTGCTAGAATCCACCACATAACGAAGCACTCAGGTCTCTCAACAGCAGGTATATGACTCAGTCATTGTCCACGCTGGTGTAAATGACCTGAGACACCTCCCTGGACTACATGAAAAGAGACATTGAGGAGCTCTCTGATTATGTAGCCCAGGCAGGTATGACCCTGACCTTGAGCAGTATCCTACCTTCACCAAGAATGATGACACAATACAGAGATAAGATGATCAGCTTTAACAATTGGCTTAAACACTGGTGTCATTCAAAGGGGATCCAGTATCTGTCTGCCTGGGATGACATGCTGGACAAGTGCCTGGCAAGGGACGGCTTGCACCTGTCACCCTGGGATTCCGGATATTGGCAAAGGCTCTTGCCACCCCATAGTGCCTTTTTAGGCAAGGCTCAAATTCTAAACCTACCACCCTAGAACACAAAAAGGAAAAACTAAGGGTAATGCTGCTCAATGCCAGAAGTCTAAATCTCAAAATGCACGACTCGAGGCCCTTCTCAGTATGGAGAACATCGATGTCTGTGCTGTGACAGAAACCTGGTACAAGGCTCCTGAGAGCACCCCAGCGCTATCAGGTTTTACCTCATATCATGCTCCGCCCCAAAATCCGGACAATACCAAGAAAGGAGGGTATCCATATTCATCAAGGACACCCACACCTCAAGACTGGTGGCAACGCACGATGCATCGGAGACCATCCAGGTGCAATTAACCATAGGCAAGACTGCTCTGCAAATTGTAGCATGTTACAGGCCACCTCACAAACTCAGGAACCTCACATGGCCTTCCTGAAAACACTAAAAGGGATAAATGTATCACCAAACACCATCATACTAGGTGACTTCAATTACCCTAATATAGACTGGGAACACTACTCAAGCCCAAACACCCTAGCCCAAAAGTTCCTGGAATTCATAAACTCAAATGCCATGGAACAACTAGTCACCATCCCCACAAGAGGAGATAACATACTTGATCTCATCATCACGAACATGGGAGCACAATGTTCAACACCGAAGTATACCCTCACTGGTGAGATCAGATCACAAACTAATCTCGCTGGAGGTCCTCATCCCACCCCCACCTGAAATAAAAAGACCACAGTAAAGAACTTTCTAAAGACTAGTGTGGTCTCCTTTCAGGCCCCCCGCCGCCGCGAAAACAATACTCAAGCCGCTGAATCGCCTTCTACCAGCACCTGCAGGACTGCATGGATAAGGCAATCCCAAGCAAAACAAAGACTATTTGTACCAACCAGTCTGGTGGACCCCAGCCATAAACAAACTCTACAACAAAAGGAGGAAGCTACTACAAGATAGAGCAAAATCCTTAAAAGGTAAGACACCCTTGATCACTATAAGTAAAAACTAAGAGCTCTCATAAAATCATCCAAAGCAAATTTGAGAGAAAAATAGCTAAAGACTCAAAAGACAATCATAAGGCCTTCTTTAGCTATGTTAGAAACCTAGGAGGAAACTCCCAGATATGCTCAGAACTAGTTCAAAATGATGTGAAGATTACTGATCCTACAGACATTGCCAACATACTGGCTGACAGGTTCAGTGCAAAAAAGGAGAGATATCTATACCAAATGAGTGCAGCCCCCAAACATCTCCAGAAGTGAGAACTGCTCTCGCAAAAACACAGCATCCATGGGACCCGATGGTGTCCCGGCTGTGTGCTCCACGAACTCAATGAGGAATTAAACCCACAGCTAGGACAGCTGTTTAATCAAAGTCTTACCTCTGGACACGCAGCAGGAGTGGCGCACTGCAACTGTGGTCCCACTTCACAAAGGCGGTGCCTCCACAGACCCTGGAAATTACCGCCCATTAGCTTGACAAGCCTTATCTGCAAAGCCATGGAGAGGATCATAATGGACCTCATAAATAAAGACATAGGGAATTTGCAGACTTTGGATCCAACCCAGTTTGGCTTTGTCAAAGGCAGATCATGCCTTTTAAACTTGGTTGACTTTTTCAAACAGTCACCAAAGCCATTGATGAGGGAAAGGCAGTCCATACAGCCTACCTCGATCTGGCTAAGGCCTATCATTGAAAAACTCATCAGCTTAAATGTTAACCCATACATCACAAGATGGGTTGCAAACTGGCTGAGTGACAGAACCCACAGGGTCAGAGTTGCTGGCGCCATGTCAGACTCAAAGCCTGTCACAAGTGGTGTCCCACAGGGCTCAGTCCTGGGCCCACTCTTGTTTGGCATCTACTTTTCAGTACAAGCAAACACAGGAGGGTTATGGACAAAGTTTGCAGATGACTGCAAACTGGGCCATAGTAGAAAACACATCTGACACAGATATCCTTCAGAAGGGTCTCACAGAAACGGATAACTGGTGCCAGAGCAAAGTTAAATGCCAAAAATGCATAGTCATACCCTTCGGGAAAAACAAGGTTACTAGCTACCAAATAGGTGGCAATCCACTGAGCACAGAAGAAGTTATCAGGGACCTGGGGACCCAGGTTGATAGTAGTCTGTCATTCGACACCCATGTAGCTAAAGTAGTTAGGAAGTCCTTCTACATTGCCCACCTTATCATGAAGGATTCTCATCTAGATCAACTCATCACTCATCAGACCAATGATTGAGAATGTATCTGACCCGACACTTGCAGCAGCTGGAGAGGCCACAAAAGTTCCTCACCAAAAGGATAAAGGGTCTCAAAAATCTGTCCTATGCTGCCCGACTGAAAGAACTCCAGCTCTATTCAGTTGCTCAGAGAGGTGACCTTGCCTCAACATACAAGGCCATGTCAAACCCAGATTTGATGAATATGCTTCACCTCAAAAATCTAGATCCATCAGAGCCACAAGGGCGGAGACTTAAACCCTGGAGGGATAGATTCATCACCCAAAGTCTCCCTATGCTGTGGAACAAAATCCCGGTACATGTGAGGCAGAGCACCTCGCTGGCCTTATTCAAGAGAAATCTTGACCAATGGATGGGAGATCACAGATAAGGAATTACCTCAGTGTCACTGCTCGACAGAGGCACAGCAAAATAATGGGTATAGTTCCCCATACTAAAGGGGCGTAAGCGCGTAAACAATGGGCTAGGCTTATAAATGCCCTCGGGCAGATAGCCTAGTATGAACCTATGAACCTATGAGAACGTCAACATCTGCAACTCACTAAATTGAACTCACAGTCCTCTAAAGCACCAACCATCACAACCCACACATAGAAACACAAACCATACACCCACCTTCACAGAGGCTCTCAATAAAAATGTATCCAAACAACAGAGACCACTGAGACGGAAATGCACTCGACCTCCACTACACATAGCTCACCACCACAGTGTGCCCCTCAACCTAAGCCCTTAAGGCAAAACACTCTGCCCAATGTAATAATCATAGGAAACTCAATTGTGAGGCACACTGATGTCCCACTCACTAAGTTGAACAAGGAGAACATGACAGTCAGTTGTCTATCACGTGCCAGGATCTGCCACATAATACATGCACTCAGGTCACTCCACAAGTACAAATATGACTCAGTCATTGTCCATGTGGGTGTGAATGACCTCAGACATATCCCTCCCTGGACTACATGAAAAGAGATGTGATGGAACTCTCGGATTGTGTGGCCCAGGCAGGTATGACCCTAGGCCTGAGCAGTATTCTACTGTCACCCAGAATGATACCACAGTACGAGCAGAAAATGATTGACTTCAGCAATTGGCTAAGTTTCTGGTGTCATTCTAAGGGAATCCAGTATCTGTCTGCCTGGGACGACATGATTGACAGACCTTGATGCTTTGCCAGAGACAGCCTGCATCTGTCACCCCTGGGATTCTGGGTACTGGATAAGGCTCTTGCCACCCCTAGTGCCTTTTTAGGCAGTGTTCCAAAGATCAAAATTCCACCGTAAAAGTTACAAACAAATGCAATCTGAGGGTCATGCTGTTCAATGCTAGAAGTCTAAATCTCAAAATGCACTCACTCAAAGCTCTCCTCAAAATGGAGAATGTCGACATCTGTGCTGTAATGGAGACCTGGTTTAAAGAGGCAGAAAGCACCCTTGCACTCCCAGGCTATAACTCATTCCATACCTTTCGGCCCCAGAACCCAGCTGGAAGCTCCAAAGGTGGTGGTGTCTCTATATTCTTAAAAGATAAGCACACCTCTAGACTGATAGCCCAGCATAATGCATCCAAGATACTTCAAGTACAACTAACACTGGGTAAGATGGAGATACAAGTTATAGCCTGCTACAGAACCCTAAACATGTCCCTAGACTCTCACTCCAAATTCCTAAACACCCTGGAATATATCAAGGTCCAACCCAGTACTCTCATACTGGGTGACTTCAACTACCCTTCTATTAACTGGGAAAACTATTCAAGTACCAATGTACAGGCCCAACGCTTTCTGGAATTTATCAATTCCAATGCCCTGGACCAGCTCATTCTGACCCCCACTATAGGAAGCAACATCCTCTACCTGGTTATCTCCAACATGGGAGACAGTTGCTCCACACCTAAAATCAATTCCTCACTGGTTAAATTCGACCATAAATTGATCATCATGGAAATCTCCATCTCACCTACAACCCCTGCTAAGGTGACCACCCTGAAAAACTTCTCTAAAGCCAACTTTGGGCTCCTAAAAACAGAGGTGGCTAACTTCTCTGCACCCATACCAATGGAAAATAGCTGCATGACTGCCAAATCATACAGCAATGCACTGTACGTGTATGTACACAAATGCATGGACCTTGCCATACCAAATAAACACTCTCCTCCAAAAAAGGAAGCCAATCTGGTGGTCCCCAGCCATCAATAAACTCTACAACAGAAGGAATAAACTGTTGCAGAAAAGAATGAAGTCACAAGACTGGAAAACCTTCCTTATCAGTCTCAACAAAAAGCTGAGATCCCTTATCAAATCCTCTAAAGCAAGCTATGAAGGCAGAATTGTGGCTGACACCAAAAACAACCACAAAGCCATCTATAGCTATATCAAAAACCACCAAGGCAATACCCAGATTTGTTCTGAGTTACTGCACAATGGCACCTCCTATACTGAGCAGATACAGCCAACATACTAGCTGACAGATTCAGTGCCAACTTTACCCCTCTACCCCCCCAAGGGCCCTATCACAATACCAGAAGAAAGCCTGGTACCCACCATTTCTGCAGCACAGATAAAAGCTGCATTGTCCAAAGCCAAGAATACAGAGTCCATGGGACCTGATAATATCCCTGGCTGCATCCTACATGAGCTACAAGATGAACTGACCCCATATCTGTGTGCCCTGTTCAATCACAGCCTTACCTCAGGCTAAGTACCTAATGAATGGCGCACTGCTACAGTCATCCCACTCCATAAAGGGGGAGCAACTACAGACCCTGGGAACTATCGCTCCATTAGCCTGATGAGTCAAGTATGCAAAGCTATGGACCGCATCATCATGGACCTGCTTAACAAAGATATAGGCAGTCTCCAAACTCTTGCCCCCACATAGTTTGGCTTTGTCAAGGGGAGATCCTGCCTGCTGAACCAGGTTGACTTCTTTGAGGCAGTCACCAAGGCTGTGGATGAGGGTAAGGCAATGCATACAGCCTACCTCAACCTGGCCAAGGCCTTTGATACCATTCTCCACTCAGGTATCATTGATAAAATCACCAAACTATGCATCAATACTTACATCACTAGGTGGGTTGCAAATTGCCTCACAGACAGGACCCATAGAGTGAAAGTTGCAGATTCCAAGTCAGTCTGACAACCAGTCATGATTGGAGTCTCACAGGGCTTGGTCCTGGGCCCTCTTCTGTTTCACATCTACTTCTCAGAAGTCCAGGCCAACAGAGAAGGACTCTGGCTGACCAGGTTTGCTGATGACTGCAATCTAAGAGTCATTATCAACTCCCCAAGTGATGCAGAGATCCTACAAAAGAGCATCTCTGAGACCAATGACTGGTGTCGGAACCATGGCCTGAAGCTTAATGCCAAAAAATGCGTTATCATCCCCTTTGGATAAAACTCAGTTCCCATGAATTAACACATTGATGGGAGCTCACTGAACACTGAAGAGGCCATAAGAGATCTGGGCACCCAGGTCGACAGCCACCTCACCTTCGATCACCACATTGCCAATGTGGTCAAAAAGTCCTTCTACATGGCACATCTTATAACCAAAGTTTCACTTCCAGGAAGAAAGAGGACATCATCCCTCTACTCATCCCTCATTAGACCACTCATTGAATATAATGCCCAGTTTGGCATGTACCTGACCAGACACCTACAATAATACTTAAGGATCCTAGGCCTTAAACACATGTCCTACATGGACAGACTCAAACTTCATGTGTTCACAGTCTCTTATCATCTACTTAAAGGTGATCTTTGCTTGACTTACAAAGCCATGTCCAACCCAGCCCTACTTGAAATGCTACACCTAAAGAAATCCCAATCCCCCCGCTCCACAAGCTTCAAAGATCACAACCACATTACCACAATTAATAGAACATGCTGGAGGGACAGGTTTATCTTCTAAAGACTGACCATACTCTGGAATAAGCTTCCCATTCATGTCAAGCAGAGAACCTTGCTGGCCCTCTTTAAGAGAAATCTTAATTAGTGGATGGGTAACAGAAAGTTCACCCCAGGAATCACTCCAGTTGCCCTACTGGATAGGGGTACTGTGAACTAACATCAGATGGCACGGTGCCTGGGCAATTTTTTGGGGGGCTAGGCTTGTAAAGGCTCCAGGGCCATTAGCTTAGTACACACATATGAACCTATGAAGACATTACAAAATGCAAGTGAGAATAACTGCAAAAGGATACCATGGGGAGAAGACAGAGAAAAGGTAAGACCGGCATGTACAGGGAATAGGAATAGAAAGGAGAAGTGTGAAAGAGATGCAAACAGAGGAGGGAAGTAAGATGAATGACAGGCAGTAAGTAAGGGGATGACAAGATGAGATACAGAAGGAAGGATGAAACAGAGATAAAAGGGTGTGAGAGAGCTGAAGGGTTCATGTAACGTGACCTGAGTGAGTGCAGCTGCACATTGTCTGAGTGAAGAGGTATTCCTTCGGCTGCTGCCTGAAGTCCAAGTACTTTCTGAAGTTTCAGACAGAGAGGAATGCAGTCCCATAGTTTACGTGCTAAGATGGAGAATGCATGATCAGTGCAATAAAGATTAGTTTTTGGAGTTAGTAGGGAAGGTTGAGATTGAGAGATACCCATGAGATCATAAGGGTTTGTGAATTAGTGATCCTAGTAGGAGGTTGGCTCTCAAATGTACTGTGAGCTATTTATCTTTAGCAAGTGTTAGGCAGTGGTGTTCATTATTAGGGGAGTTAGTAATAAACTGGCAGATTTTATTGGAGATGATTTGTAAGGTGGTGGCATTTTCCTTTAAGGCTGCAGCTATAATGGATAATTCTTCATGTGGTGATATAACACTAATATAAAAAGAGATCAAACAGAAATTACTAAAGCAAATCCTTACTTGAAACTTTGACCGTAGAAATTATGCCATTACTGATTTTTACTATGTATTTTCTACTTGTCTGTACAGTTTATACTATTCCTTTTTGTATACTTTGTATAAATTTAGTCCAACTCAAAATCTTATATTTAAACTTTTAAAAGTTTGTATTGTGCCACTTTTATTCTCTTGTCTATACAGTTTATATTATTCTTTTTTCTACGTATTTTGTACAAATTCTTGCAATTTTTACTGTTAAAATTTGTATTATGCAGCTTTAAATTGTTACATTTTGTATTATGGAGCTTTTCTCCCTGGGCCTCCACTGAAAATGTGTTCTCTATGGCCCAATAGACTTTCCTGGTACACAAAATGCAAATAAATAAAATAAATAAATAAATAATAATTCATATTACAGTTGAGATAAAAGTATTCCTTTGCCTCTGGCAGATTTTGGCTGGCTTGGACAAAGGACAAAGCAGGTAATAGCTTGTTCATCCCAGGCAGGTAGTATGTTGATCTTTTTGCATGTGTTTGGAATGTGTAGTTGAAAGTTAAGAGATTGGTCTAGCCAAATGCCAATGTATTTGTAGGATGTGGTATTTTCTACGGTGGCATTGTTAACATCTTTACTATGATGGAATCTGGATGCTTTGGCTATTGTTTGGTTGGTTACAAAAATAATTGCTTTTATTTTTGAGGGATTGACTTTAAGCTTCTTGCTTATGGGCCACTGGTTGACGATTTGGAAGTCATCTTGGAGAGGAGTTCATCTAATGGAATTATAATTCTTTGACCTGTAGATAACCATGTCATCAGCATAAAGAATCAGACAGGCATCTGAGGATGATTAGATCAGAGTTTATTGAAAAACACAGAAAACTGCAGGGGAGCTAAAGTGGAACCCCAGGGGGACTTCTTTCATAACAACAATGGGTTCAAAGGTGGTGGTGCCTACTTTCACCTTGAAGGATCTACTTGTAAGGAAGTATACAAACCAAGGTTTTTGTGTCATCACTAATGTCTATTTCAGTTAATATGTAAATAGTACATTATGGTCAGTTAGATAAAAGACTTTTGTGAGTTAATGAAGTTGGCTCCTGTCAGGTTATCTTTGCCCATGATGGACAGGTTGTCATCCGTGAGGAATTAGAGATTTTATGTACAGCATCCAGAACATAATCCATGTTGCTTCCTAGATAGAAGATAGCATTGATGTAAATAATTAGTAATTTGGTTGTAGACAATTTTTTCTAGTATTTTACTTGAAGTGGGAAGTAGTGAGATAGGATGGTACTGTGAAGCAGTAGTTGGATTTGGTAAGTTTGGAATAGGAGTGACTATTGCTATTTCCATAACTGAGGCAAAATCTTATTAGTTAACCAGAGGTTGTATATATGAGTGAGAGGGTGGGAGATGAAGTCCTTACAAAGGTGAATGAACCAATGGGGCTTGGTTATTTGAGTCTGGGGGAGAATCTATTTGTATTTGGTACAACTGTGTTTCAGTTTCTTTGGTTGTAATCTTTTTTGAAGTGGAATAGTGAAAAGTAAAGTGGGAAGAGGGTGGCTGTGGGCGTGGTAGGCTTGTGTTGTTGATGTGTGGCATGTTGCTGAATTCATTGAGGAAATTAGTGTGTGACAGTTTACATGTAGTGGTGTTAGAGGGTTCAGGGGAGTAGAGCTATATTGCATTTTCTGACCAGTCAACAGATCAGATTCTCTCCAGAATCTTTTAGGTTTGGCTAAAAGTGAGATTTGTTTGTTTTGCTGCCTGTGGATGGACTGCTTGGCTAGGTTGTGTAGTGAGGAATATTTGACTCGGGAATATGTGGAGGAGTTGCATTTCCAAATCTGCCATGCTTCATCATAACCTGTCAGCCTGGTTACACAATTTCTGACCTTGATATGAGTGAAATGAAACCTAGCTGACTTAATCATGAAGCATGAGTGAGAAAAAATCAAAACAACCAATGAAAAATTTTTGAGAAATTTACAGAAATTTATTTCATCCAAACAACGAGAAAATTCAATGTTCAGGACAGCCTTCTTGACAGCCTTGGTGAAGTACAAGTAAGGAACCAGTTCCATGAAAATTGCCAATGAAATAGTTCTATGATTATATACATGCATGCATGAAAGCACATATAAGTATAGTTGTCATAAACGTTTATAGGCACCTGCTGATACAAGTTTAAATGCAGAAAGGATTTTGCTTCACATTGCAGTTAAAAAAACACTAAAATGGGAAAATCTGTAAATCTGATTTTGGCAATTTTTTTAATAATCCTTTCAAATGCTTAATCTTCAATGTAAAGTAGATTCATAGGCCTCCGTGGAGAATACAATTAACATATGAGACAACATCTAAATACTGAATAGCACACACTTGATTTAACTTGCAATCACCAGTACAAGTAAAAGTGTCATTATAACTAACAATATAATTGGTATAATATTTGGAAAACTGTTTGCTTTGGGATTCTGTAAACTGCTTTGCAAGTTGATGCAAACTACTAGGCTGCAGGTCTTTGATGCCATATTCTGTTGTCATGACATACTCCAACTTCCAATCAGGCTTCTTCTCCTCATTGGCTTCTGTGAGATTCAGGAAATATTGCCAGATATCCTAAAGTGAAAAAAAAACTTACTGATATATGCCTTCTGAAAAGGTGACACATACAGACTTCTCAGGCTCAGCAATGCAAAGACACAATTTTGTGGCTCAAATAATTTTCATAACTGGACTGCATTTGCTATCAGTGCAACCTGACGCAGTACATGAAGTAATGAGTTAAACAATCAAAATATCAATTGGGATTTGTTTGCTGTATCTTCCAGATGCATAATTTGTGACTGATAAAACATTTTCCTAACACATCAAATCCAAAAACAGACACTCATGAACAGTAAGCATGGCATGATAATCAAAAACAAGTAATTATTTTGACAGTAAAAAATCAAGCCCCTGCAATTCTAATTTACCAACATTTATTTTTCCCCTGAAATCAGTGTCGTGTAGTAAAAGTTCACAAACCTTATATAATACCTCTTCCTCACTTGTGGTAAATACATATCAGTTTGTTATTAACCAAAGAGGTGCACAGTGCCACCCTAAATGAACACTGACAATCCAGTACCAAAGTTCAGATCCAGTTTATAAGTATACTATAGATTTGCATTTTTTGCACCTAGCCTTACAAAGTGTATTTTTTATTTTCAAGCTACAATACATTATTATTATTTAGAATGTTAAAGTTTAAGAAGAGAAAGTGAAATGGTAGAAATGATCAAATTAAAGTTGTTCAACAAGCTAAACACAGCAAGTAACATATAACTAGTGTACAAATAACCTGTGCAGGTGTATGCATACAAACACATACCATCTAAACACATAAATTAATGCATGTGTGCATGGACACCTGAACAGTCACACTACTAATACTAAAATTGTAAAGCTAAAGGCAAAATAGAATTTATAATCCCAAAGCAATGATTTAATAGACTTTATGAGGCTATCATTAGGATTTACAAACAATTTTGCTCAAAAGGAGATGGCCATTAGTCTACTTTTTAATTCAAAGTTCTGCTTCTTGACATTAACAGAGAGTATCTTGTGGTCCTCCTGAACAAGTTTAAGTAATGACTGGTATTTTTTTTACATGTAGAAGGACTCTGTATATTATGCAAATGTTGGATTACTGAGGGCTGACTGCAGTAGATTTTTTAGTGCTGACACTTAATGCAGAATCTAGCCTAAAGTATCCTGCTAAATAACAAAACACTGCCTTACAGTAGAACTCTTAACATGTTCTTCTCACCATTAGCTGGTTGGAAAGACACGTGGAACTTCACAATAATTAGCCCATGCTGGTCGGTGACTATGTAGATGGCATTGCCATATGTCATTTAGCCAGGATGAGGAAACATGCCATTTTGAAGGAAGATATACCTAAGACCTACGTACCACCTGTTGCCACAGTAGTGCTCCAACTGTAGACGTGTAAGTCAGCACAAAAAATGATAATACTAAAATAACAGATATTCAATACAAGAGGCACAGTTCAGTCTTGTTTAGAAAAGATTATTTCACCTCAGTGTAATCCTTCACTACAAGTTACTACAAATCTATACAGATTTTTTTAATATTACTGGGAATTAGGAAATCATATAAAGCACTGTGTTAAATGGAGTACACTTTGAGTGCAGGCTATATGGTACTGTTTAATGGACCACTAGTACACAAAAAAAGAAGTTATGTACTCACCATAACATTCCATGTTGATAGTCTATCTCACCCTTCATCCGACTTGGCCGATTTTCAAGCTGGAAGACTTCTGGTTGGCTCGTGACTAAGCAGGTATCCCATGGTGCACCAGTACAATCCCCAGATCTCGTTTGCCGTGTCAACGAGTTCAGATATGCTTCTCTAGGCTCTGGCTAAGTCTTTTCAAATTCTTTACATTCATATCGGATTTTGTATTCTAGTGTTATTATCTTATAGGCAGTTGCCTTGTTGATCCTTGTTGACTAAATTTAGTGAACTAGTTTATTAGTCTGTTAGTAGTTTTAATAGTTTATTGGTATCCTGTGTGCCAGTTAGTTAGGTGCCTTTGTGCTTTTTTGACTAAGTAGAAGTGTTAGTTGTGGCGTTTTTTTTGTTTTGTTTCCGCTACTAATCAACAGGGGCTCCTGTTGTTTTTATCTGTCTTATTTGGACCTTTTTTTTGGTTCCCTTTGACTGTTGGCCTTTATTCTCTAACATTGTTGTTTTGGCGGGGATCCGCTTGTGATATTCTAGGATTGCTGTTGTTAGTTTTTCTGTTTGATATTAGGTTTACAGAGAATTGTATTTTTTTTGGTATCTACAGTTCTTACCTGTGTGATTGAACTGTGTGTGTGCGCGTTTTAATAACTTGGTCTGTTTGAGTTAGAAGACCTAGTTTTCTTTTCTGTTACACCAGGCTAGGCCCATTTAACTTACAAGACCTAGTCCTCATGTAACCTTTCTGAAGGGCTAGGCTCCGAACCCATATGTAAAAATGATGGTGAGATTTGACTACCTAACCTGTACAGTTATGTAAGTTAAACTTACCATAACAGCAGATGTTCGCATGATTGCTGCTGCAGTAGCCTTAGCTACACTGGTTATATCTTGCCAAGATATAACAGCTAGCCAGTTTCCAAAGCTTCAGGGCACCTTCCATGCACTCAAATTGTCAGGCAGCTTGAGCTGAGATGATTAAAAGACACGTTTGAGTGCAAAGCCCTTCAGAGCTTTCCTGAGCCCTGAAAGGACAATGCTAGGAACAACAAAAAATAAATGTCCACATCCTGGCATTAAAAACACACCAAAAATGGGGAATGGAGGAAGGAAGGAAGTGGTTTCTGCAGCAGTGATCATTTGAACATCTACTGTTACAGTAAATTTAACTTACACAACTGTACTATGTTCATCATATTGAACACTGCTGCAGTAGCCTTAGCTATATGGGTAAATTACCTTAACTAACTACATTTGGGAGATGGAAGGAGAAAAGTCCAGGAGCCCCTGGAGAATAGTCCTAGGAAAGCTTGATCTGGATCTAGAGAAGTAATTAAGGTTATAGTGCTTTGTAAAAGTGTGTACACAGGGCCACGTAGCAGTTTCTAGAATACTTCTAGAATTCAATCCTTTCCAAAATGTCACAGATGAAGCCAAGGCCTTGGTAAACTAAGCCCTACTTAGAATATTATTATGAGTACAACAAAAGATTAATAGCCTTACACAACCACTTGGAAATAGTCTGTTTTGACACAGTTTGTCCCTTCTTCTTACCTTCACAAGAATTGAACAATTGATCCGAAGATCTGAAAGATTTAGTTCTGTCAAGATAGTGCCTGAGTTGTCTATGGACTTCCAAGGTATGGCATGTCCTTTCTCCCTCACTAAAATGTGGAGATGGATAGTTTGGGTTAAATTTAACTTGGATACCACTTTAGGCATAAAAGAAAGATTAGTTCGCAAAGAAACTCTGCCCCTATGGAAAATGAGGTAGGGTTGACTAACCATAAGAGCTTGCAAAGCAGATGCCCTTTTTGCAGCGATCAGAGCAATCAGTAAAACTGTTTTCCATGTTAAGTATCTCAAGTCAGTCAGATTATCTGGTTCAAATGGAGCAAGTGCTAGCTTCACTAACACAAAATTAGGGGCCACCGGTTTTCTTGGAGGTCGCTTATGCAAAACCCCTTTTAAGAACATTTTAACTTGGGACTGAATTGGAACAGGAGGATCCATGGGCAGACATGCTGAAATAGCCAATAAATGAACATTGATAGAGGAATAAGAAAGGCCATAAGACAGTAACTCACACAAATATTGTAGAACCAGAAAACAACTTGCCCTGAAAGAGTGCTTGTTATGTTGTTGGCACCAATGAGAAAACGTTTTCCATTTGCTGGTATTTGATTTTCTAGTTGTAGGCTTTCTTGTCTCCATTAGTATCTGCTGCACATTCTCAGTAAATAGGTGCCTAAAAGGAATTAAAACCCTATCATTCAGGCAGTCAATCAAAGTTGATTGATGTCAGGGTGTATCAAACACCCCTGTTCTTGAGTGAGGAGATATAGTCTGTGAGGAAGCTTATGGTAATTGCCCCTGGCCATTACAAAAAAAAAAAAAGGAAAACCATGGTTGCCTGGACCAGAAAGGAATCACCACAATGATCTAGGGGGATTCTGTACTACCCTGAATGTTAGTGGAAAACCATACAGGAACATTCATTTTCAAGGAAAAGAAAAGACACCTGTCTTCTAGGTCTTCTTGCATGGAGTCCTGTAACAGAATTTTGCCATCTGATTGTTCAGAGATGAGGCAAACAGGTCTGCTTGGGGAACTCCTCATTGATGGATCAAAGACTGCTAGGATCCAATTTACATTCGTGAGGGTCTGCCCTGGTCCTGCTCAGCTTGGTTGCCACAAAACTTTGCTCTGATGGAATGTATGATGCCTGTAGAGTGAGACTGTACTGTGAAGCTATATCGCAAGATAACATGGCTAATCTACAGAGATGGTACCACATGGTCTCCCTTGCTTGTTGATCTACCATGTGACTGTGGTATTGTCTGCAATCACTTGAAGAGGTCACAGGGACCAAAGACAGTACAGAGATTTGAGTGCCTTGGTCAGGGAAAGCATCTCCTTGATACTTATTTGCTTGCATCTGCTTTTGTTGTCCCATACCCCTGCATATTTATCCCTCGTGAAACTGCTCCCCAAGCAAAGTCCAATGTGTCTGTGATGATGGATTGCTTTAGAAAAAACAGGGAGAAGGGGAGACCTGGATTTAAGGATTTCTGTTGTCTCCACCAAAAGATTTCTCTTCTGACAAACCCCCAGCACTGGGAATTCAAAAGATACAGGGTGCTGACACTGAGAAGAAACAGACTTCAGATACCACTGTATTTTTCTTATGTAGAGCCTTGCCAGGGGTATCATGAGAATAATAAATGCCATGAGACCTAAAACCCTGAGATATTCCCTCACAGTGGCTGAAATTTGAGTGGAAAACATTCAAAATAGATCTAGATAAAGATATATTTTTCTTCTGGAAGAAAAGAACTTTGAGCTGAAGTGTCTAGTTGACATCTCAGGAACACAATCCTGTGTGAAGGAATGTTCTTTTTGAATCCCAGCTTGTATAAGAGATATCTTATCTAAGAGAGAGATTTCTGACACTTTGAAAAGGACTCTGAAAAGATAAGCAAGTCATCTAAATATGGACAAATGTGGATACAATGTAGCCTGCAATGAGCTACAACTTGAGCTCAACACTTTGTGAACACTCTTGGTGCAGTGGATTGTCCAAAGGATAAGGCAGAAAAATGATAATATGATCCAGATACACAAAAACCTTAAGAAATGGCTGAAGTTTGGATGGACAGAGATGTAATGATAAGTCTAGTGTTACCCGGAAACCTGAAAGAGGAAGAAGCAGGAATAGGTTGTGAAGTGACATCTTTTTGAATTTGGTCACTATCACAGACAGGTTTAGGAAAAAAAGATCTAGAACTCCTCTCCAAGCATTTTCTTTCTTTGACACTGGGAACATCCTTGAATAAAAACCCTTCCCCACCTTGAAAGAAGGAACTGGTCTTTTCACTCCTTGGGACAGCAAGTGAAGTACAGGTAGAAAGACAAAAAGTCTGATCCAGAGGATGAGTAATGACCCCTGGAAAGGAGGGCTTTCTTCCCAATGCTGGCTGCAACCTTGATGAATGATTTTCAGAACACATTTGTCTGAAACAATCTATTGCCACAGAGAAAAACGGACAGTCAGACTTTTTAGAAAGAAAAAGAGGCCAGGGTGGCTGGGGGTCAGAATGTCTATGGAATACCCATTCAGACCTGTTGGACTGTCCTTGGTTTTGGGATATTCAAGACTTCTTTCTGGAACCTTTGCCACTTATTCTTAAATGTCTTGCCATTTATTCTTAAATGTCTGTTTTTGTTGCGACTCTTCTTTTTTGCCAAAATTGAATGAGGAGATAAAAACAAATTTGAAAAGGATGGCTGAAAAATCTTAAGAGATTCCCTGGTTCGGCTTGCCCCTTTCATTACACTTTTTGATCACCTTGGCAGCACAGAGGCCAAACACTAAATCTTTGTCCAAGGGAGAATTTAAAATCTCTAACATCATCTAGGAGGTTCAGAGAATGCAGTCAAACTAACCTCCCCAAAACAGTACTAATAGCCATAGCACTGGAAGAAATACAAACAGACTCATACAGACTGCACACAATATCTGTGCAATAGAAGAAACTAAGTTATTTTAGGCAGATTTTTCTTGACAAGAAGAAACTACAGATAAAACATTCCTCATACTTTAAACATTTCTCAGAATAAACTTTAACATATGAGCCTGACAATACTTCCAAAATTTGTCAGAATAAACTTTAACATATGAGCCTGACAATTCAAAATTCTAAAAATCTAAGTTGCAGCAGTTTACATTTTTTTCTGATAGCTATCAATAATTTTCCCATCCTTAACATACATACTAGGATTGGAATTAACAAAGTGCTTAGCAGTAGTGGAATCAGGAAAAGCAAAAGCTGCTGGCTTAGGTTTGGGATAGTGTAGAAAAATTTAAAAGACTGAGGAACATTATGCATCCTATTTGCCTTTTTAGGGGCAGGAGGATGACTATTAGGTAAACTGCTGGCAGTAACACTCACATCCTTAAAGCAGAGAGAACAGGAGGAATGGATGTAGGTCAGGAAAATCTTTCTCCAATAACTCATAGTATTTTCTGAGGGACTGAGAACCCTCAATGTTCTCCCACCGAAAATACTGCCACATTCTAGCAACAGTCTCAGAGAAAGAGAAACTCTGACAGGGAAAATCAGAAACTGAGCTCTCCTCTGATTCAATGAAAATCTGAGGAAGAAATTGTGCATTCTTCCCTGCATCTTCCTGATCAGATTCAGAATCTTGAATCTCTTCAGGAAAAAGGGAATCCATCTTTCTTTTACCAGAAACTACTTTACAAGAATGATCAATAGCCTGAATTAAACCCTGAGCAACACCCAGTAAACTACTCCTATCCAAAGAAATTTGAGGAGGTGTAGATACTTGCTTGGCTTTCTATTTCTTTTTGTCAGGAAAAATGGGGCCAACCATGTTACTAATGGCAGCAACAGCTTCCACAGGGAAGGGCACAGCATTCTGACACAAGATGGAAACCTTCCCTACATTACTCTTGAACTGACAAAAAATTAATGCACTGTTTAAAAGTACATTACAGGTTTGTTACAGTCCATTAAAACACAATGCTGCTAGCTTTAAAATAACTTTCCTGAAGAGGAAAGTAATAAAACATCAACAACATTAAGAAAATGGATGTTTTTTTTTTTCTCCAAAGGGAACTCATCTGCCCAGCAAAAGAAATCACAGGCTCACCATTAATTCTCAAAAGTCTCAGAGGAGCATATTTTTTGGTGGCAGTAAACCACTGAAGGACTTTGTACCCAAACTTGTCCTTTTGTCAGCTCAGCTCGAGCTGCCTGCCAGTTTGGACAAGTGGAAGGTGCCCTGAAGCTTTGAAAGCTAGCTGGCTGTTACAGCCTTGGCAGGATATAATCAATATAGCTAAGGCTACTGTAACAGTGATAAATGCAATGAACATTATGGAGTTCATCCTCTATGTTACTAGCTCTTTAATGCTAATTCTCTTTCACAAATAGTTAACCATCGTGCTAGAGGCCTGAATATCACTGATCTAATTCTCACAAACATGGACAGTTCTTGCACATCTCCTTATGTGTCACCGTGCCTTGTTACATCAAACTATAATTTAGTGATGTTTTCCTTTAAAACTGGTGGTACTTCTCTGTAAACAGTTCTGTGTTTAGGGACGTTTCTAAAGCAAACCTTCTTCAGTTACTTGATGACTTAAATAAATTCTTATGTAAAGGATCCCTTTGTTCAAGCTACCTCCTGTGTCTCTGACTTCTACACCCACTTAAATGGTTGTATAGTGGTAGTCACTATCCTCATCAAATAACTTGAGAAATTTAACAACAAACCCTTTAATGAAATACCTGGATAAATATATAACAAGAAACTGCTTTATGCTTATAAGAGGTCTCATTCTACCTACGTTATGAGCACACTTAAGCAAACTAACGGAGAAATTAAGGGCACTGTTAGGAAAGATAACTATGAACTTAAAATAGTGATTAAAATCAAAGGCTGGTCCTGCCTCTTTAACTTCATTAATTTATTTGAAAATGTATCCAAAGCAGTGGATATTGTTTATGCAGTGCAAAAAGCTTATCTAGACCTAGCCAAGGCCACTGACACCATTCCTCATACAGGTATTATTGATAGACTTGTAAATCTAAATATATAAATCTATATATTGTTCAATGGATACTTAACTGGTTGTCTGATGGAATCCATGTGGTTAGAGTCGCAGCTGCCACTTCTGAAAGCAAAAAAGTTACCAGTGGTATACCACATGGCTCAGATTTGGTCCCTCTCATATCTGGCATTTCTTTATCAGATTATCAAGCCATCAGTCCTGCCCTAGGTTAACTAAGTTTACAGATGTCTGTAAATTGGGTGTTGTTATTTGATCTTTAATGGACTCAAAATCACTCCAACATAGGTTAGAATATTTTAACAATTGGTGTAAGGACAATGGCCTCAAATTAAATGAAAAAAATTTGCATAGTTCATTTTAGTAATCAAAATAATTCACTTACCATATAGATGATGCACCCCTCAAATAAGACACTGCTGTAAGGGATTTAATCAAACTTGTTGATAATTCCTTATCATTTGACTAGCATGTCTCCAGAATACTTTGGAAAGCCTTTTGTCTGGCTCATCTAATTTCCAAAGGCATCTACATCCAAAGAAGTCTTAAGTCTCCCTTACTCATACTTTATCAGATCAGTTACTGAATATAATACACGTTTTGGCATATATTTAGGCAAACATATCACTCAACTTGAGAGTCATCAGAGATTCATAACTAAAAAGATCAGTGGCCTCAAAAATCTGAGCTGTCAGGAGAGACTAGGAGAGACTATCAGCCCTTTCTCTATACACACTTTTACAGACTTCTCCATGGACATCTATGTCTAGCCTTTTTAGCCAGAAAAGATCCAACTGTATTTGATCTACTCCTTCTCAGAGCTAAATGGTACCTCAAATAGTAAAGGAACTAAACCTTCATCAACTGACAAATAAGACACATTGGTGTGATAAATTCATATACCAATGTAGATAGATTCATATACGAATGCATTCCTCACTTCTAGAACAAATTTCCAGTATATGTCAAGCAGAGTGGCACCCTTGCTACCTTCAAAGTCAACCTACATAACTGGATGGGCAGCCTCAAATTCTTCCTTGGTGTATGCTGCCTTATCCTCCTTGAAGCTAGAAGTAGCTTTTGAATAGGTGTTTTTGATTAGGCTTGGAATGTCCAGCAGACTGACCCTTGAACCTATAAATATCATTCAGATACAGCATTCAAATCTTTCAGTAACTCCTTCAAAGTATATTCAGTACATCCTTACCCCTTAGCACTAACCACATACTTTTAAGAAATCTAATATATATATATATATATATATATATATATATATATATATATATATATATATATATGCACTGTATCAACCTTTTCCATAGTCATCCAGATGAGTATTATCAGAAATGTATCTGGTTCTACCAGCACCCCGTGTCGATACTGCGAATCATCGCCCTATCCCCTCCACTCTTCAAGTGAAGAGTAAAAATGAAAACACAGATGGTCCTTCTATTGGCGGACCAACCAGGTGTCCAGATGCATGAAACCCCCACTCTCCTGCTCCACCCATTCAAGGTCATTGTTTCTGTGCCCTGCCCTCAACCCTCCCTTAACATAATTTCTTTTGAACTGTAGCAAACTGTTTGCTGCAAATGTAGCAAACAGTTGCTGCAATTTATACCCTGCCTGCATGGTGTGCTATGACACTCATGTTTTAGTTAAAAAAAATCTTTTTAAACTGTAGAAAACTGCTTTCTACAAATGTAACAAAACAATTGCTATAGTTTATACCCTGTCTTCATGAGTGCTACAGTGCTCAGGTTTTTGTTAAAAAAAATAATTAAATTTGTATTACTTTTACATGTAGCACACTGTTTGCTACAATGTAGTAAACAGTTCTATAGTTTAGACTACACAGTTATAAAAGCCGGTATTGCATTAATGAAGGCTCTAGATCAGCTGGTCACACTCTCCAACAGTCTGCACCCAGTGCAGTTGCCCCTCCCGTCCTACCCTAGATGTGCTACTTAGTATCATTATTCATTTTATAAACAGAAAATAAGCTCAAAATTGTTTTCAAAGATACAGAAATCTGGCATCTGGCAAAAATCCTGCTCACCTCCTACAATTTAAACAACTCCGAAATCAAGCCAAACACGTCATAATCAGAGATAAGAAAAACATCTACCTCACATCCCAAAACCAAAACAGAAACAATGCTAACAAATTTTGGGGTACCATCTCTAGTTTACTACATCCAGGTAGGAAAAACAACCCATGCCCACATCCAGACAAATCCCCCAATGAAATAGCAACTCTCTTCAACACACACTTCATAGACACCATCTCCAAACTCTCTGCTACCTTCCCACAAACAAATTCTAAAGCTAGCAAACACATTCATGCAGTCTTCACACAGCCACCCTAATGCTTGCTTTTTCTTCTCCTCTATCCCCACAGCTACCATTCGCAAATTACTACTCAAACTAAACCCTACGCAACTGCTCCAGATAATCTACCCCCAGATTACTTACAAATGTCAGCCAAATCAAAACCTACCCCATTAGCATATTAATCAACAGATCCCTCCAAGAGTCTCATGTACCTATAATCTGGAAAAAAGGCAGCAAGCCGCTGTGGTACAGCGGTAGCATTGTTGCCTCACAGCAAGAGGTTCTCCTGTTCGATTCTCAGCTGGGGTGCCTTCTTTGTGGAGTCTGCATGTCCTCCCTGCGGTCGGGTGGCTTCCGAAAGACATGCGTGAATGGGCGTGCCTTTGCTGATGGTTGGGTGTCAGGCTGGCAACTCGGCAACCCCTAACTGGGAAAAGCCGAAAAGACAATCAACACAACTCCCATTTCACAAAGGTGGCCCTAACATAGATTTCACCAATTTCCGGCCAATTGCAATACTCTCCCCACTATCCAAAATTATGGAGAAATGCATCCATGGTCAGCTCCTAAGTTTCCTAACAGAAAATAAGATATTATCTCCATCCCAACATAGATTCCACCCATATCACAGTACCGCCACTGCACTCCTATCATTCATGGACACTGTGACCCAAGCAAGGGACACTGGAAAAATTGTCTCCTCTCTCTTTCTGGACCTTTCCAAAGCCTTTGACACCATATCCCAACCCTTACTCCTGGCAAAGTTATCCAATCTGGGAATATCACCCCCACTCTTAACTGGTTCTTTGATTATCCAACTAACAGACAGCAAGCCACTAAATGGTTCCACTCTTTCTCACCATTCCTGAATATAAACACAGGAGTTCCCCAAGGATCCATATTTGGACCTCTCTTTTTTAGCATATTCATTAATGACTTCCACTACCCTCCCCCTAAATCCTGTAATACAGTACGCAGATGACTCAACCATTACCTGCATTGCTGACTCTGCTGACGAACTCCTAGCTAGGATCCAACATGCTTACTCAATCACTGAGGAATGAATGAATAACAGCCATCTAGCCCTTAACCCAAGCAAAACTAACCTGCTTCTATTCACCCCCAAAAAATCAACCCCCCTAAACAGAACAGATTTTAATATATATTCATAAAACAAAACCTGCATTAAAACAGTATGACAAACGGAACTTCTAGGAGTTATAATATTCGAACACTTAACCAAGCTACACATCCAAAACTGCATAAAAAAAAAACCAACAGAAACTAGGCACTCTTTATAAGCATAAATTGTACCTCACACCCACCGCTAGATAAACCCTTGCACTATCCTATTTGCTTCCTTCAGTTTATACAGTGCCCATTTGTTCACCAACATTCAAAGCTAATTAAAATCCAAGATCGAGTCCTATTATAACAAGGTTGCCAGGTTTGCTACCAACAAAACTTACTCCTCCCATCACTGCATCTCCCTAGGCACACTAAAATGGCTCGAACTTCCCCATCACCTAACCTACTTGCAGTTAACCACAGTTCACAATATCATTACCAAACCTTCCAATTGCCCATCCCTCAGCTCCCTGTTTACTCTCCATAAGCCCTCCTGACAACTCAGATCTGAAAAGCAATTCCTTCTAAAAGTGCAAATACCTAATCTAGCAATTGGTCAATCTCTCTACTTGTGTACCACTGCTAAAACTTGGAATTCCCTACCCAGCTCTATCGGAACTATTTCCAATCACATATCCTTCAAAAAGCCTCTAAAACAGCATCTCTTAGCCCTATGGCAATGTACATGTGGCTACGACTACAGAGCATCTTCCCCCACCTGATCTGACTAACTTTTTTCTTCCCTCTGGTTAACAGTTATGCAACTCTCTTGCTGTCTTCACTCTACAGTACCCAAAGTGGATGACATATTGTACTTTGTATATTTTGTGTATAATGTATGCTGCTTTTGTTATTCTAGCTAGAAATTTATGATACGATTGTATGTCTGTTTTTTTAAGTTGTTATATCATTATGTTTGTAGAAAATGTGATTGTATTTAAATTTTTTTTGTATGTGGAGCTTTTCTCCTTGGGCCTCCATTGAAAATGGGCACTTTTTGGCCAAGTGGACCATCCCGATAAACAAACACAAATAAATAAATAAATAAAATCTAGCCCTTTTGTCTAGATACAGCATATTCAGGACACAATCAAAGCAATGTACAGACAATCTCCCTTACGTGAATCAGTTAAGGATATCCCAAACAGGCTTAAAATTTCTACAAATGGAACATTTATGATATAAAATTTATCTGCCTAAAATGTCTAGATGTTTTAATGTGTTTTTACTGCTGATGTAGACTTACCAAAGAAAAATAGCCCAAGGCAGTGCACCAGTTCTAGACCAAAGTTGATGCAAGAGAGGGTTCTCTTCCCCTGTGCCCCATTCAGACTCATTCAGAGAGTATCAGTATGGGTCAGCACAGTCAACAATGATGAGGTGCTGCAGATAAACTTTGACAAAAGTTTTTCAAATAGCTTCTCAGCTTGTTTTAGTAAGATGGCAAGAAACATACTGCTTAGATACAGCATGATTACTAGCTCAGAATGGGATGAAGTCTCCTGGCTTCTGGACACTTATCCTGTGAGACTGTCTCTCAAACTTTTGATTAGAATCTGCTGCATAATATGTCAAAAGTGTTGACAACTTTCAGAAACCTAGCATACTTTGTTGGTTTTAATGTATTTATTTTATTTTGAGCAGATTAGTAGACTATAACACTGGAGTCCATTTTAGTTATAGCATAGTTACAACAGATAAAAACATAAGTGCAAAACACTGGACAAACCACAGCAATAAAAATATTAAATAATAATATGCAAGAGGCAAGAGTAATTCATCTTAAATTTTGTTACAGAAATAGGTTTAAATGAGCAACTCAAAGGAGATAGCAAGAGCAAATGAAACTAGTTTAAAGAAAGGTTAGATAAAAATAGGTGGAAAGAAAATTAAATTTTGACACAACTTACATTATCAGCACACACACTTTATATCCTACAAAAAACACTGTAGCGGTGTCACACTCTGCTGATACCAGCAAACCTACCGCAGGTAGTTGACCATCTGGTACTTCCAGTCATTACATAAGATACTCTTACACTAAATAACCAGAGTGACAGTTTATATAATAAAAGGTAAATAAGTCTTGGACTTCATAACTTGCTGTACAATGATTCTTCTGCAGTTTCAGTTAAATGCTTCCACTATGAATGCTATAGTGCATTTGCTGGAAATAAATATATGTCATTCTCAGCTTATCAAGGCAGTGGTCCTTACGTGAAGAGAACAGTTGTGTGTAATATAAACATTCCATAATAATTCTTCAACAAGTGGTCACGGTATTCAAAGATGATAACATATGGGTTTTATTTTCAACCTCATTTAGGACTGGTTTCATCAAGAAGATGATGCAGGGTCAGTCTTCCTTCCTATCTGGACAGACAATAACCCTTATCAAAGGAGAAAGACATGGAAGAATGTGCCAGTCCCTGGAGGTTCTCATCGGAATGCAAGGCCTCTACAAACAATGCATTACTTGGGGTGAGCAAGTCAAAAAGGACATTTATTATCTCTGTCTCAGAGATGAAGACCTAAGTGTTCATTTCGACTTTAGAATGTGTAGGGTATGCACAGACTACAGGAGGTGAAATGCATGCTAGGGGTACTACCAATGGGAAGAGGATTGTATCAGCCTTGAACTGTGCTTTTTTGCACATATTTGTCCATCTCCTATAAACTGCTGAAAAAACTGAAGGTGTACAAATACAATACTTCAGTGAGGTCAGACAAAGGCCTGCATGGCATAAGAAAGCTGTCAGAATCTTGTTAGACTCCTGGTTGTGAATGAGTGCGGGTCAGCTTATGGGAAGAGGAGAAAGTAGTTCCCAGACGCAAAGCTCCTCATGAAACTCAGATACAAGACTATTGGTCTTGACAGCGAGCTGCACTGTAGGCTGAGAAGGAGAAAGGGCAGTGTCTGTCCTCCCATTCTCCAAGAATAGGAGCCAAGTAGGTGCATTTTCAATCTTTATTACATTTGTCTAAAAATTAAACCTGCAAAAATGACATCTCACTAATGGAATATTACTATACGAGAGGATATGCAGGCAAACGTGGTAGCCTTGACAAGAGGCAAGAACTTAGACCTGGCTTTTTCCTTACTCTTTTCCAGTTCTAGCCTGATCAAGCAGAAATAACCCTTAAGTTGACCCCTTTGTTGGTCACCACCCAACATAAAAAGCCTGTACAAGTTAATGCAGGCCTCTGTTTCATTTTATCACATGTTCAAGTTATTACATTGTTGCTTTCTTACTTGTTCTACACCTGAACATTATACCCTAGTCCTGGATGATAAGCTGGCATCACACTTTGAACATATTTTAGTTATTTTGTGTGTTAACCTAGTAAATAAACATATTTTATTACTGTATGTTAACCAAGTAGGTATCCTGATCAAAAGATCCTTTGTAGCCATAAACTGAACCAAAGGCAAGGAAGCATTAAAAGCAATCATTTGTCGATGTGGAATGCTGACCTGCACTGGAGATGATTTGCAGCAATAATAGCTAAAGCTATGTGGTCACTAAAATAAGAATGCATGTGGCAGTGGTTACATAGATATTAAGACAGTAATTCATTCATTTAATGAAAATGATGTATTACCAAAGGTTTCTGTAGGATGGGCAACATGTTTTCCCATATTGGTCTAGCTGTTCACATTCCAGCTCAGGCGTGCAATTACCTATACAGTTTAGTAAAGTCAGGCTCTCAATAATGAATCATTTTGTTGATCACACATCTTTAACAATTACTGCTGCTATAATGTCTACAATATGCTATCTAAAATGTTAATCCCCATGGAAAAGTAACATTGACACTTTCTTTTGGTGTGAATTAATTGGATCAAGAAACATTTCAATGCCACATATAAGCTACTTGAATGTTTGTCTTAAGCTGTGTTGTTTATACGTCTGTGAAATATATTTGAAATCATGCACTCTTCTAGAGCCACTCCTGCATCTTAACAAGATGGACAGAAGAAGACAGTTAATATAAAAAGACACTTACTCATCACATTGTTTACCACAGTGTTATTATCGTTGCTGGTTAGTCATTTAGTCAACTCCAACTCTTTGTGACCTCAAGGACTTTAGCATACTAGTTCTGTCTGTCAGGAAATATCTATCCAGCACAGCCTCTGCAGTCCCGTCTTCATTTGCCTTCTGTCTTTTCCAACATCAGCGTCTTCTCTAGTACATACAATTTCCACAGGTATAGGAAATTTAGTTTGGCTATCAGATCTTCCACTAAACTATTTGGGTTTATTTCCATTAAGTACTGTCTGATTTTTACCTTTCTGCAGTCCACATATTCTCAAAATTTTCTCCAACACCAATTTAAGGCACACTTGACTTTCTGATGCACAGCCTTACTTATAATCCACCTCCAGAATTCATATGCAATCATGGGGAAAACCATAACTCTGATTATATGCCCTTTTTGACAATGTAATGTCTTTACTCTTTAAAATCTTACACAGATTACCCTTCCAATTAGCAAGCCTTTCTTGTTTTTTTTTTTTTTTTCAAATTAATGGCTACAGTAACTACCTGCTAATATACTAAAGAAGAACTGATAGGGTAGATAACAGAATTTTAGTTTTTTTTTCAATTGAGCAGCAAGCCAGTTTTTGTACTTTCATCCTTCACCTTCATCAACAGACCACTCAACTCTTCTTTACTTTTCCCTACAACAGTGGTACTGTCTTCTTACCGGAGGCTATTATTTCTCTTGCAAATATTGATTCCAGCATCTCATTCATCTACCCCAGCATTCTGCATGACATATTTAGCACATTAGTAAGCAGGATGATAATTGACAGCCTTGTCACACTCCTTTCCCATTCTTGAACCAGTCAGTTTTTCCATATTCGTATCTAATTGTTGTTTCTCATTCTGCACACGGATTCCTCCAGAGGCAAATAAAGTGAGACTATATCCTTATTTCTCAAAGCGCTTGCCAGAGTTTGTTATTGCCCACACTCTCAACAGCTTTAGAGTAGTCAATAAAGTAGAAGTAAATATTTTCCTGGAACTCCTTTGGTTTATGTATAATACAATGGATGTTGGCAAACTGACCTCTGTTGCCTTTACTTCTTCTAAAACTAGCTTATACAACTAGTAGATCTTTGGTCCATACATTGCTGAAGTATACCTGGCTTGCAGGATCTTGAACATTACTCCATTAGTTTGTAAAAGAAATGCAGTTGTTCAATAATTTAAACATCCTTCAGACTCTTTAGCATTGCCTTTTTTGGAAATGGAGTATAGCCCCAAATGTTTCAGTCCAAAGTCTATTGTGCTTTTCATACTTGCTAGCAAATCCAAGCAATATTGTAACAGCATCAGTTTGCAGGATTATAAACCATTTGGCTGGAATTGCATCACTTCCTGCAGACTTCTTATTAGCAAGGCTTTCTAAAATCCATTTAAGTTTACTCTGCTGGATGTCTTGCTCTTGATCAGATAACCTACATCAATGATATTAAAGTCCTTATTGTATAGTTCTTATGTGCATTCCTGCCACCTCTTTTAGTGTCTTCTGCTTCTACTGGGTCCTTCCCATCTTTTCTTTTGTTGTGCCCATTTTTACCTGAAAGTTTCCCTTAATATCATCACTCTGCTTGAACAGATCTCTTGTTTTTCCCATTATATCTTCTTCCAGCACTTAGAACTGCTCTTTAAATAATCCTCCATATTTCTTCTTGCTGTTCCCTTAAACAGTATTCACACTGAAATAGTTTTCCTGTCTACATTATCATTATATTTTATATATTATACTACGCATTATTGCTATATAGTAATAATTATTATCCTACCATTACTATGTAAAAGACTGTAATACCTGTTACTATGCTCACCCAAATAATGAAATTAGAAGATTATAGTTTTAAAGTTTGATTAAACAGGTAGCTTTCAGTATCAATATTAAGAGACTACAGCAACACATTACCTAACTGGCAGAAAACAACAATACTTTTTAGGTAAAACACATTTTAAATCATTGCAAATCAGTTAGAAAAGTATAATGTAAAGCAGACAGAGAGACTCATATTTTGCTTCCAAGCAAAAAATCAGGTTTACATAAGATTAATTTCACCCATCTTGCTACAAATCTTTGACTTCTACAAAAATTGTTGATACAGAACATCACTCTCCCTGTTTCTGCACACTGCCTTACATGACTGTCCGATGTTTAAAACTAAAAGATCCCTCCTTATGATAAAAGAACCATGGGAAATACAGGTGCTGTATATAGCATAAAATATCTGGTCACAGAAGCAAGAATAAAAACAAAAAGACCCATTTTTCTAAGTAGTACATCTACCATTAATCCATTTATACTACAGATCAGCTGGGCATAACTAATTGGTGTACTTGTCTTATTAACTGTGTAGAAAATTACATTTGGGACAAAAATGAGGTTTCAACAGTCCAATTCTGTTGATATCAGATACACTTCTGTTTTAAGGATTAAGGCTAAGAGCTGTAAACAATCTGCTTCATGTAGTCCAGTGATTGATTCCCTAAGCTTCCATTTGCAGACTGTGTCATTATCTTCAACCCCCTCATTACCATCATCCTCCTTTCCATTCTTCTACAAGGGGTTAGAGTGTTGTGTCAACTGTCACCATCTCTCTCAAATCATGCAACTCTCCTACCTTCTCTGACAGTCTTGTCGGACTGCTGCAGTCTTCTCTTCTCTCACACAATCAATCGATCTCTTAGTTGGACACCTTAGTTTCCTCTTGCTTTCCTGCCCCTTCCAAATCTGCTTCATCCAATCATCTTCTGCTTTCCTGAACATGCACAGAAACCACCATAATGTGTTCACTTTGACCTTCTCCTTAACTGGAGTTACTTTGCCTTCTGCTCTGATATCCTCATTTCATCATCTGTCACATGGTGTGCATCCTACCCCCCAACTCAGGTCCTTCACTGCCATCACATCTTGCTTTCTCACTACTCTGCCTTCATTTCCCAGGTTTTGTACCATACACTAGTACTGATTGCATCACTGTTTTAAACACCTTACTTTCCATCTTGTTTGCCATTCTTCTGTCACACATTACCCCTGACACTCTGTCAGCTGGCTTCATCCCGTCTGATTGTAGCTTTGACCTCCTCATTCAGACATCCATTCTCCTCAACCCCTCTCCCAGATACTTGAAGCTGTCAACTTGTTTCATTGCATTCCTTGGTATCTCAGTTTTCATCTTCTTCTGATTTCCCCATTTGCTGCTATAATTATCTTGTTTGTACTGCTTATCCCATTTGCCTTTAGTTTGGAATTTCATTACCCTATCCTGTTTAGAGGCTGCTTGTAATGCTACATCATCTACATACAGCGGCTTTGTTGCTCTGCCTCCTCAAACCTGTTTGATAATGTAGTCAATCATCAGCATGAACAGCAGTGGGCTCAAAGATGATCCCTGATGCACACACATTCCCACTGTGCCCCATCTGTGAGTGTAAACAATGCCTTTACTTGTCTCACTGGGTCCCTGAACATAAGCTGCACTAATTCTACCAGTGATTCTGGAACTTCAAGCCATTGCAGGACTGCCAGTCTTCTTGGGACATTGCCATATATGTTCACCAAATCTATCAATGCCCAATTGGACTCTCTGCTCTCTTCTAACTTCTTCTCAGCTATCTGGCTCACTACAGACATTCATTCTTGTTGCACTGCATCTTGATCTGAATCTACACAGCTAATATCCCATCTTACTTTCTACTTCTCTGAGTATTAGTTTGTCAGTCACCTCACTTAAATGCAGTGTGACTTGAGCTTGATACCTTTATACTGCAAACAGATGTGAATGCTATTCTTGAAAACTGCCCCTAGAATGTGTATTTTATAGTCATCTGTGATTCACCTTTCCCTCCATACTGCTATGAGTACCTTCTGGAGTAATTTCTCCCCTAACTCATCCAACATTTTGATCATACCTGCCATGACCTCAAAAGTGACTACTGGTTTCCTAGACTTTATTTTCCTTAAGGATGGCAGGACAATTCTATCATGTTTTCTTCATTCAGAAGCTTCTGAAAGTACTACTTCTCTCTGCCTTTCATGTGATACAAAATGTTAAGCAAGTTTTTGCTATCATCCCTTATGAAATATGACTGATGACTATTTTCTTTACCTTTCTGTCTTTGCCTTGCAACCTGAAGTTCCTTTGTCCTATCCACTGAGTCACTTTTCAGAAACTAGTAGAGTGCCACCAATTCCTTGTTCTTAGCTACTGAAACAGCTCTATTAGCTTCTTTGTTAGCCAACCTGTATTCCTTCTTAGCGTGGAGTGTCTTTTCTGTCTTCCACTTTTTCCTGCACTCCTTCTTTCTTTTGATAACTTCCTGGACGTTTGTATTCCACCACTATCATTCCATATCTACCTTATTTCCATCCCTGACTCAGTTGGATATGTTTTATAGTCTTCACACATGATGTTTTGAAATGCTGCCATTCTTCGTAGACTTCAACTATTTCCTTTTCTTTCTAAGGTCCTAGATTTGCGCTTTTGCTCCAGTCAACTTACAGGTCTTAAACTTAATCTCTGTTGACCTTACAGCCTTCTCTGACCACTGTCTGCAGCTGAGTGTGGCAACTAGTGGTTTATGGTGTGGGCCGAATGCTTCATTGGGATGACTTTGCAATCTCTGATTCAACCCCAGTACTCTTTCCTTAGTATGAGGTGATCTACCAGAGTTGCATGTTGGCCACGCTTGTATGTGCTCTAGTGACTCTTTCTCTTTCTGAACTATATGTTGGCCACCATGAAGTCATTTGCCAAACAGAAGTCTAGAATGGCCTCTCCTTCTTTATTTGTGTTGAACCACATATGTGGACTCAGGAAGTCCTTATATGCTGCTCTGTCTGTCCTGATATGAGTACTGAGATCCCCTAGTACCAACACCAACTCATACTATCCTGCTTTATCTAGCAGGTCTTGTAACTGCTGCAGGAATGCACGTTTTCACACTATCACAACCCTGCAGTGGGGTATAGGCTATGATTATGAGTACTGCCCTATATTTATACAGGAATATGATTGGCATGAGTCTATCACTAATTCTGATAACATCCATAACTCTTCAAAAACAACTCTCCCTCACAACAATTCCCATACCATTTTTAGTCTTTCCTTCCCCTGAGTAATAGACTTTAGATCCAAAACCAAGTGGCTTTGCTGCACTGCCCTTCCATTTTCTCTGCTGGACATACAGGATATCCAGCCTCATCCTTACAATCACGGCATCTATATCTGAGTGCATCCTGTCAGTGAGCCTATACTGAGTGTAGCAGTTGTGTTTAACAGGTTGATTATTTTTACATCCAGCTTTTGCTTAACAGAGGTATCCCAGGTAACACATGCTAGGCAATTGAACACCAGCTAGCAAGAAGTTTTTTGATCCAGTACTGCTGGGCTTTATAGCAGATACACACTGGCCAACAGAATGACACAGACCCCCCCACACCATTAGCAAGGGTCCCTGGCAAGGTTTTGAGTAGGCTGGGTCCTCAACCAACTTATCACTGGCAAATACCCATGTCCATTTTTGGCAAAGTCTATCAGAAAACAGAAATCACCTATAGCTAATTTTTACACTAATGAATAGCTGGCCCTAATACAGCTTAGCATCTGCCTACTATGTGACTCTAAACATGTCACTTAACCAGACAGTGCTCCCCGGTCAACTAGGAAAATGGACAGGTGTTCAGTAAGCTTACCTGGTTAACAAAAACAAAAAATAAAAATAAAAAAGTGCTGTGCTTCTGTATGTGAGAAAAGAGTATATTGTTGGCTCAATGGTAGAGAGGGATACAGCCAAGACTGTGACTTGGATGACCTAGGGGTAACAAAAGATTTGAGGGTGGGAGTGAGCAGTAATGCCAGTTCACCTCTCCTGTGGGGGGAGGTAGCCCAGTCTACTGCAATACTGATATCATATGTAAAGTATGGGATGGGGATATGTACTTGGTTCTGTCAAGCTGCATTTGCACAGCAGCCTTCAGTGGGGCAGGAATACAGACATGATTATGGAAAGGAACACTGAAGAAGATGTAGGGAGGGCCCATGTATGCAGGCATGCTCATCAGCAACTAGGGGGACTGAATAGGCAATATGAAGGGAACAAATCCCTTCACTGATGCCCATATGGTAGTTGTATTACCATCATTCATGTTGAACAGCCAGAAATTAAAGATATGCAGCACAAGACTACAGATGGGATTTGCAGCTGAAACTGTTAAGAAGCATTTACAATGACAAAAATCATACAAAACATACACAGACACAAGAAGAAATGCACCAAGTGAAAATTTATAAATGCTGCAACAGTTGAAATATTTTCAATGACATATCTGAATGAATAAAAAGATACATTATTGTAAACAGTAGCAGATTAACTGAAATAAAATGAAAAGTAATAGAAAGGTATATAAGCACTGGCACAAGTAGTTACAATGCAGCAATTCTCAGTGAGTTAATATTTAAGAGCTGTTTAAGACAAAGAGTACATAATAAGGTATGTTGGCAGGTAAAATCTGGTACTAATAGTAGAAACAATGTTAATAATCATTTCAGATGAAAGTGATGGAATATTATACAATAGGTAGAGAGCAGCAGAGACTAATAAGCAGGCATATAGAATAAAATTACATTAATAAAATGTAAAAGTTGAAATAATCTCTTAACTATCCAGAAAACAACACGGAGGTGCTCTGGTTTTCTAATTAATAATTTTTCAGACAGCAAGATTTGGGATGATCCTGTGTTTCATATCAAAGGTCCTAATTTAGATAACGCTCTTCAGTGAATGACAGCACAAAAGGAAGGTTAACAGAGACTTAATATAACAAAACCTTATCTTGTTCCATGTGAAAATCTGCCAGTTAATGGTGTGTATGTGTGGGGGGGGGGGTGGATCCAAAAGAAGGTGCATTCTTTGTTTTACTGTATATATTTGTGATAATGTGAGGTATTGCCAGCTATAGGTTCATAGGTTCATAGGTAGATACTAGGCTATCTGTCCTAGGGCATTTATAAGCCTAGCCAGAGTGTATTTGGCTTCCGCCTCCCTATTAGATTAGCCTACTGTGCCTCTGTAAAGTAGGTCACAGAATGTACCCTTTTAAAATTAGTTTACTGTGCCTCTGTCTAGCAGGGACACTGGGGAGATCCCAGGGGTGAATTTGCGTTTTCCCATCCACGCGTCCAAATTTCACTTGAAGAGGGTCAGCGAGGCCAGGAGAAGTAGGGCAGTGGATGTATAACATATGCCAGCATAGTTAGCTGAAGTTTTGCAAATAATTATATGTTATTTCTATATCAAACTGATATGTACAGGTGCTTGTGTTGAATATGTATTTGTAAAGTTGCTTGTGTTAAAAATGTACCAACAGTGGTTCCAGCTGGAGAGAAAAAGAAGTATACCGGTATGCCAGACTGTACGGTAACTATTAAAATGAATACATTGTAACAAAGAATACTGGAAGAGAAGAGGTTAATCTTAGTCCAGGTAACTTTGAAAAATATCTGGAAATTGCATTACTTAATTTAGGCCATAAAGATTGTATTTCACAGGTCTCAATGCAGCGAGAGACAAAAAGTCTGTACTAGGAAGCTTTCTATATTGTCCTTGAAGGTGAACTAATTGCTATTCTGGAAGGGTGGAAATCTGTAATTGTTTTATGACATTCAGAAGCTGCAACAGATGTAAGCAAAACTGTGTGTGTGTGTGTGTGTGTGTGTGTGTGTGTGTGTGTGTGTGTGTGTGTGTGTGTGTGTGTGTGTGTGTGCATATTATTGACATATATGTGCTATATTCTGGTTCACTTGCTAGGATTCGGGGTAGTATGGGAACCAAAGTCAGACAACCAGATGTATGTGATGTCATTCTGTAATCCAAGACTGAAATGACATTTTAATACTAGATGAGAGTGAGGTCTCAGTGCAGTCTGTTTTTGTAACCTGACAAAGAAGGATCTCTCACCCACATCATCTTGCCTTGCTTTAGTAAGTAATCAGGGAATAGCATTACTTTATATCAGTCAGGATAATATAGTGAGATTAGTTAAGTATTGTTTTTTTTTTGTATCTGTGTGAATCTATTCATCTGTGTTATTTTAATATCTCCTGTGATTGAAACTCTGGTGTTTATTGTAAATAGATATTCAGTACTTTCATGTTCATTTATTATTTATTATTAAATATATTAAAGTTTTCATTGTGGCTGGTCTCTTGAGAATATTTTAACCTTTAAGAGTACTTATATTTATTCTGAGACACTGTGGCCAAACCTGAAAGCCTTGATGTTTGGTCAACATTATCATTTGCATTAAAATTAATTTCACTCAGTATAATTGATACCCTTATAACAGCCTTAGAGTAGCTGGCTTTGAAATGTCTGGCAGCAGTAACTACCTTATAGTCTGAGCAAAAGGTAGCAGAAGTAGTAAATCTGTGCCAGGCTTTCCCAGGTGTGTGTGTGTGTGTGTGTGTGTGTGTGTGTGTGTGTGTGTGTGTGTGTGTGTGTGTGTGTGTGTGTGTGTGTGTGTGTGTGTGTGTGTGTGTGCGCGCAAATCAAATCTCAGAGTGTGTGTGTCAGCTAGTTGGAGCAGGGACAGAGCACTGGTTTTACAGAGGGGGTGTTGGAGGACTTGGCTTGGACACTCGGCTGAGGACTCAACTCTACAGCTGTACCAGTGAGAAGTCTTACTGGGGGCCTGGAGAGACAGATAGGGAAATCCAGACCCCAGACTGAGCCTGTTCCCCATGTGCTTTTAAGGAAAATTGTGCTTGATACAGACACCTGCACCTGGAAATACTGTACGGTGTCAGTGGTGAGGATTTTGGCTCCTTGTTTACTGTCCCAGAGGAGGTATGTAACTATATTATTAAAAAAAATGCATATTTAATGACAGACAACACATATCAGTGCAGATTTCATAAGATCAAGTACTATGTAATGTATGTAAATATTGAGTGGCATTGAACCTATATGGAGATAAAACAAAGGTCAACAATTAAACATAACTTATGGATGTGCTTATCATTTTATCATAAATTCTTGTTAATATCAAGATGTTTTAGAAAACAACTCTCCAACACAGAACACAGTGATAAGTTAATCTATTGCTGAGCTGTGTATATGATTTAATCATTTTAAGACTCTGAAGATGAAACAGTATCAAAACCAATATCCAGCCAGCAGAGTTTTCATCTTTTCAATGAAATAATAAATTGAGGAACTAGTATAAGCTCTCCATGTCAAGCTAACTTGACTAAAAATGTCAATCCAATAATTCACTAGTCAAATTATGATCTGGACACCAAAACAAATTCCACCCTATTTAATATTGTCAAGTACTTTTATCCAAAATATTGAAGGACTTCATCAGAACAATAAACAACAAATTAACATCTCCTTTAAATAAGATATACATGTGACATATACACTGACATAGTTTCCTGCATATGTAAAATCATGCAAATCATAACCATTAGCAATTGAAAACAATAATAAAGAAATGATCGCAAAATACACTTCCTACAATTATATTCTAGCTGATTCTAATTTTAAAACACAATTAATTGAAATTGCTTCAATAAGTCCCACCAGTGAAGTTCATTTAATTCTAATAGGTTCTCACTATAACCACCCCTTGGGTTAATAGCAATTGATTCCAATATAAAAACACAAATTTCTTATAATTTGTACTTTGACTAGCATGTTTACTTAATGCACTCATAGTATTCCATTTCTGAATAATACATGTTCTATGGCACATTTTCTTTATGCCCTTTCAATTTTCCTCAATGTAAAATGCTGGGCATTTCTGGTAAAGGACAATATAAATTATATATTTTGAATTGCATGTCCAGTATTTATTACTTACAATCATACCATAATTGTAAACATAAAAATTTCCCATTCAGTCATAAAAATAAATTTTTTATAAACAAGAAACATCTTTATTAAATTATCACATAACATAGGCACTCATACGTTCATATAAATGAAAACAAACCATATTGACATAATTTTAGTTGCAAACATTATATATCTCTTATAATCTATCCAGTCACTGTCAAACATTACATAGCTCATTCAAATCCTGCCTTCTTTTAAACTTCATTCCTCCTTTGTATTTATTGTTCCCACAATTCCCATTTTTTCTGTGTAATTTTTTCCCTAAACATTTCTAAAGATCTCATTTCCAGTTGTTTTATCTCTGATACTATGTTCACTACTTCTAGTACAGTTGGTTTAGACTTTGATTTGCATTTCTTGTAACTGCAGACACCCCATAATCAGGCTTAGAAAAGCCTTACTATGTCTTGGCAGTTCTGCTTCTGTATCATAACTAAAAAAAAATACATAAATAATTTCCTTAGTTATATAAATTTGATCACCCAGTATTTCTGAAAGAGTAGTCTGGATGGAATTTTTAAAGTTTGCTAACTCATTACACTCCCAGAAAATATGTTCCCAATTACATTTTTCTTCACCATCACACCTCCAACATTTGCCATCTACCTGAGGAAAAAATCTTTGCAGTCTACTTGTGGTATAAAAATACCTATGTAAACACTTCCAAGCAAAGATCCTAAATCTTAGTGACTTTGTTGTATATTTGGGAGATATACATATACCCCCATTGTTTATTTTGTGAATTTCATATCCAATCTCTCTTCCCAATCCTTTCTAAACTCTTCTGATTGATTCTTATAGTTATCATGCAATATTTTATATTTTCTACTAATTATTCCTTTCTTAACAACTCCTGGTCTAGAGTAAAAACTCTACCAGTGCTGGTCTTTCACTTACGATCCCTCTATTTCTTTCTCTTTGCCTATACTATGATATCAATCCTTAATAGGGAAGGCAATCTCTAACCTGCAGACCAAATAAATACTTGGCCTCTTCCCATTCTGTCACCCTTCCTGCTCTAATTATATGTTCCCAATACTTTGGTTCTTTTGCCAGTTTTCTCCAATAAATTCCAGCTCCCCTCTTGCCTGTTGTCTGCATTCCTAATTGCAGAATCTCCTTTCTCCATTCCCCTGTTGACTTACTTCTTAGAATACTTTCTGCTACTTTATGAATAGAATATTCTGTATGGTTACTGCTATTCTCCTTAAGGATCTACAGCCAAAATCCCAGTCTCTCCATGTTTCTTGAGCTTCTCCCCATTTTGTCATCATTCTTTTCCACTTTGAATTATAGGTTTTGGCTTGTGCTAGTTATAGGAGCCATAAATGTGTAGCTGTGGAATACCCCTTCAAATTGGGTAGTCCCAAACCACAGTGTTCTATAAAAAGAATCAGCTTATCCCACTTGACTTCATTCATAAAACTAAGTTGGCAAAAGTGCCCACTTTTATAAGTGTATAGCCTTGGCCTATTACCAAAGATTCCCTTAATCTTTCCTCCTCTAGAATAAACAAACCTTAGTTTCCCCTCAATTAAGTTATCCATACTTTCATAGTATGTAAATATTTTCCAATTACTGTAAAAGATGTTTTCTATCTTCCTTGTGTTGTTACTATAAGAAACAACCATAGCTTTATTAAACCTCATATTACTAATTGTATTACTTGTTAAGATGTCACAGGTACCCAGTAAAGGTTTACAAGTCACACACAGTATCTTTGTTTTTACTTTATAAAGTATATTATTTAAAAAATTCTCAGCATAACCGTCTTAAAAAAATTACGTTATTTACTTACCATAACATTCCATCTGTGTTGTCGATCTTCATTTATCCTTGACCTTTGGGACACGCTTCTGATTTTCGGAACCAGCTTGGCCATTACACAGCTCATGCAAGCCAAAAACACTTGAGCTAAGACTTTACCCACAATACCCTTCTACAGATTACCTCAGATCAAGTTTGCAGCTACACAGGAAGACAGAAGAACATGTATATGGAATTGAAGAGGCTATGTCGAAGGCCAAACCTGATAAAGTTACCAGGACAAGTGCCCGCTCCTCCAAAAAGTCTGCAGGAGGGAGATGGAGGGTGGGGTGCCAAGGATAAATGAAGATCAACACAGATGAAATGTTATGGCAAGTACATAACTTCTTTATCGGATGTTGTCAATCTTCGTTTATCCTTGACCTTTGGGACAGAGTGACCTTATGGAAGGATCTTCCTGAGAACCATAGCTGCTCTTCCGCTGGAGTCCAGATCCAATTTGTAATGAGTGTTAAAGGTATGCAGAGTAGCCCATGTTGCTGCTGTGCATATTTCATCAATAGAAGCCTTGGAATGGAAAACAACAGACGTGGCTATTGCCTTAGTAGAATGCGCTCAAAGTGGCACTGGCAATTGGAGATTCTTTTTATTGTTTATGAAAGTAACACAGTCTCTTAACCACCTCAACAAGGTGGCTTTTGAAACAGATTTCCCCAGAGATTAACAAGAAAAGGAGACAAATAACTGATCTAATTTTCTAAATTCTTTAGTTCTGTTGATGTAGAAATGCAATTGTCTGTGAACATCCAGCAAATGTAAGTAATATTCAACTTTGCTGGAAAAATTTGAAAAGAAAACAGGTAAGGCAATGGTTTGATTAATATTAGTTTCTGAGACCACCTTAAAAAGATGGGTTAGTTCTTAGTGAAACCCTATCACGAAAAATCAAATATGTGGGTTTTGAAGATAGTGTTTGTATTTCGCAAATCCTTCTGGCAGCAGCAATGGCTATCAGAAAATGGTTTTCCATGAGAGAACCTTTAAGTGACAGGTAGCCACTGGTTCAAAGGGGGAAAGTACCAAAGACTGCAAGACTACAGTCAGATTGCAAGGAGCTAGAGGGTCTTTAAACTGTGGTTTCAACCACAAGATGCCCTTCATGAACACTTTACACAATCTATGGGAAATTAGTGAATGGTAATCAAAGCCATTGCGGAAATTGGAAATAGCAGCTAGTTGGACCTTAATAAATGAAGTGGAGGAACCTTGTCGAAAAAGCATATCTAAAAACTCCAATACCTTTTCAAATGGTGTGGAAAAAGGGTTAAGATCATTATTGTGTGCACAAATAGAAAATCTTTTCCACTTGCTGTGGTAAAGTTTCCTGGTGGAAGGTCTATGGGAAGCCAGTAAGATAGTTTTGGACTGGAGAAGATACATTTTTCTGCCTGGTGACTAATGGAATTGGAGGAGCCAAGCTGTAAGCTTGAGGTTCTGAAGTTTGGCATGCACCAGTCTCTGTAGATGAGAATGAAGATCTGGAACTAGGTCCATAATCTATGGAAGGTGAATTAGATGAGGCCACAGAAAGGGGAACCAGACTTGTCAAGGCCAAAAGGGCGCAATGAGGATCACCTTGCTTCTCAACCTGCTGGCTTTCTTTAAGAAGAGAGGAATAAGTGGTAAGGGGAGAAAGGCATAGAGTAGCCCTGAGGGCCAATTGGGAAGGACAGCTTCTCTTGGGGACTCCCCCTGAGGGGGGATTAGGGCACTTGTTCAGGGGTGATGCAAAGATGTCGCAGCAAGGCTGGCCCTAGCGATGGAAAATCTCCTTCATCACTCTAGGATTGAGAGACCACTAGTGAGGCAGGAGAATGCATTTACTCAGTTTGTCTGCTATTATGTTTGAGCTCCCTGTGATGTGCATTTCTATTAGAAAGCAGTTGGAGGATATCACCCATTGCCACACTCTCAGAGCTTCTCGACACAGAGGGTAAGACTTGGTTGTGCCCAGTTTGTTGATGTACCAGACTACTGACATATTGTCTGACTGAATTTCAATCTTTCCTAGAGGGACGACAGATTGAAAGGCTTGCAAAGCTAACAGCACTGCCCTTGGTTCCACAACACTGATATGCAGAATGGCCTCTATCGGGGACCAAGTGCCTTAGACTGTTCTTCCCAGATAATGCCCCCCACCCCATCTGAGAGATGTCTGTAGTCGCTATGGTTTTGGGTTGAGGTGGAACAAAGGGATGACCTAAAAGAATTTCCTTGTACTCCATCTACCAGGATAAATCCTTCTTGCAACGCCTGGTGATTAAAATTGGATGTGTTACTGGATGGGTTAAGATGGACCATTGGGAAGCTAGAAGCCATTGTAACAGCCGCATGTCAAATCTTGCTAATGAAACTAAGGTAATGGTCACTGCCATGGACACTAAAGCTTGAAGGACTAGAAGTGCAGGAGCCTTGTCTTTGGAGAGAATGGCTTGTATTTGGGCTTTTATCTTCTGTAGCCTGTGAAGAGGAAGGGAAGCTACACAAAGGATGGTATTCAGATGAGCTCCTATGAACTCTAGATCTTGAGTGGGACTTAGCTGAGATTTTGACTGATTCAATGTAATTCCCAGATGAGCAAAGAGGTGCAGGATGGTCTGTTGCTTGAAGCAGTAGATGCCTGGTGGCAGTGGTGATGAGCTAGTCATTTAGATAAGAAAACAAGTGAAATCCGTGCAGTCTCAAGTGAGCTGTTACTGCTGCCAGACACTTGGTGAATACCCTGGGAGCTGTGATGAGGCCACAGGGCAGCACTCTGAACTAACAATGATTGGCTCCTAGCCGAATGCAGAGGAAACTTTTACAGCGTTTGTTCATTTGTATGTGGTAATAAGCATCCTGAAGGTCTACAGAGCATATCCAATCATTTTGCTCTAGAAAGGGAAGTACAGACTGAACCATGACCATCCAGAATTTTGCTTGCTGAACAAATTTGTTCAGAAGGCTGAGATCTAAAACTGGTCTCAATTCCTGTCTTTTTTGGCACCAAAAAAGTACCTTGAGTAAAATCCAGATCCTAACTGGTCTGGTGGGACTGACTCTTTTTTCTGGCAGTTTTTGAACCTCTAAGGCTGTTTGATCCCTCTAATTGGGTAGAACATTGAGGAGTCTTTGTTTTGATCTTGGTTAAAGAGTGAAGGGAATATAGTAACCTCTGGCAATGATCCTCTGCACCTAAGTATCCAAAGTTATTTGCCACCAGGCTCTTGAATGCAGTGAAAATCTTCCCCTGACTGCTTCCATAGGTACACAATCTGGCCCCCTTTCAGAAGCGCTGGCAGGATTGTCCAGAGAAAGAATCTATGGAACCCTGATTTTGCAGGCCACATCTGCCGTGGGGTCAGTGTCTTCCATTAGAATTCCCCCCCCTCTGCCCTAAGAGGAGCCACCACCACTTGTGTCCTGAAAAAGCCCTTGGGATTTTTTGAACTACATCTTCCTGCTTCTCTGATTGCTAGAGTAGGATCATTGGGGAGCAGAAAAACATATGCCCACTGCAGATAGAGTCTTTCCATCTTTCTCGCACCTGGCTAGAGTTTCTTTGACTTTGGGGCCGAATAAGGAAGATCTATCAACAGGAGCATTGACGAAGGAAGACTTAAATGGCTCCACAAACTCTCAAAAGCAAATCCAGGTGGGATGCCTTATGGCAACATCTGAACCTGCTGTCCTGGTTGTCCCTTCGGCTGCATGCACAATGAGGCTCATGGATGAGTTGGAAATAGACTCCAGGGTGGCTAGCTGGGAGGTTACTTTATCTTGGTCCTCCTCAGATGCAGCTCCTGTTAGGGTACCCGATAACTCCTTGATCAGATCCCTCTGGAACTTAGTGAAATGTGCCATAAAATTCAAAGACCTGAAAAGCGTCGGTTGATGAAGCATACACCCACTTTCTGAATCTGTCCATCTTCCTAGAATTTCGATTAGGGGGATGAACAGTGCAACTCTCTATAGCTAGTTCCTTTTTTGTGGTTGCCACCACCACTAAAGCATCTACTGCTAACCGCTTAGACCAATGCTGGTGGTCCTCTGGAGCTGACAGTATTTTATTTGGTCTGCAGGGAATTGGTTCTACGGAGTCAGAAGCCTTCCAAGCCCCCTGTGCAATCAATTTAATAAGATCATCAGAGGGAGGGGTCACCCAAGAAGTAGATGGGTGAGCACCAAAAGCCTGCAAGTACACTGACTCCTCACAGGTAGGGTCTTTGGGCTTCCAGCTACCCCTCTGTTTCAGAATCTCTACAATGTCTCCAAAGGAGATGTCTTCCGGGGGTGACTGGGAGCAACCCTCCCCATCATCGAAGTCCATGTCTTCTGTGACAGATTCCTCAGGGGAATCTAAGTGTTTCCTCTTTCATGTCTTCTTTCTGGTAGGCTCCTCAGAGGGAATCTATGAGGAGGACCCAGATGAAGTGGGGCCCAGTGCAGAGGGTATCTTGCAGTTTAGGTGCTCACTGTCTGGGTGTGGAGGTTGGTGGCAGCTCTGGGCAAGAGGGAGTCCTGGGAAAAAACTCTGACACAGAAGGGGCGAGCTGAGAGCCTGCAGAGGCCAATGCCCTCTCTATTACCTGGAAGGCAGGCCCCCCAAAGAGTGATGGAAGTCCGGTATTGAGAAGGACAACCTCAGAATCATGGTGACACCCCGCTCCAAGAGACCTACTCCTGAATCAGGAGATCAGGTACAGCCCACATCAGCCGAGGTACTGAGAGTCAAGGACAGCTCTGAATAAAAAAAATGGAGCCAATCCAGAACCCTCGGACCTGACAGCAGAGCTACGGCCCCCGGAGTCCATCAGTTCCGAATGAACCAAGGAAGTCAAGGCAGATCTTGGAACTAAAGTAGAAAAAGCTGTCAGTACCAGCTCATCTAGAACTGGAGGGATCAGTGTTAGAAGCTCTAACCACTCACAGGAGGTTAGAGGAGGAAGATTTGGTGAAGTCCTGGGGGAAAATAACAGAAGAGAGGCATCTGGGAAGAAACAGAAAGACTCCTGGCCACTAGGACTTGATCCACCAACCTCACAATGTCGACTTTAGTTAGACTCCTGGAGGAACGTACAGATAAGCTTGAGGGGAATTCAGGTCTGTGAAGAAAGAGACTCGGAAGATGTCCTGCAAAGGGGTCAATAGAGGTTGAATACCTTGTCCTGGGAGTGGTAGTCATGTCTGTTTTCATCAGGAATGGAGTTTCCAACATTTGTGTAAGCATAGCAGGTGGTGCCAGTATTGACAGGGGAGATGTTGGTACTGATGTGACTGGCACCAAGGTCTGTGGAGCCAAAGTAGGCGGTGCCAAGGCAGTCAGTTCTGACAGTTTCCCCAACTTTAGCCTTAGGTTCCGCTGAAGTGGTTGGAGCAAAAGGCTTATGCTTTTTTGCCGCCAGAGCCAAAGGAGACATCAGCAACAAGTGGCTTTTCTTAAGTCCAAGTTCTGATATAGAAAGGAATGTGTCAGTCTTGGATACAGCCTCCTCAAAAGAAGACTTAATTAGACCTTTCAAAATTAATTTATTTTTTCTTTATGACTAAGGCCTGGTTACGGAATGCCTGGCAAATAGGACAGTCTTGTTGGAGATAAGTCGGGCCTAAACAATACACACAGGAGAATGCCCGTCAGAAATGGGCATCTTCCGTTCACAGTCCTGGCACTGTTTAAAGCCAGTAGTACCTTTTGATTTATCCACCATGTTGACAGTCACAAAAAAGTGACAGGTCAACAGGCAGCACACACACACACACACACACACACACACACACACACACACACACACACACACACACACACACACACACACACACACACACACACACACACACACAGGAAAACTACTAACAATGGCAGGCCAAAGTTACCTAAAGAGGTAGAGAAAGAGAGAGGTACTACCAATGAATACCATATGGTAAAAGGGAAGCACACTCACTTGGCAATGAAAAGTGGGTAGAAGAAGTACAGAAAGGAAAAAAAAAAAACAATATATATATATATATATATATATATATATATATATATATATATATATATATATATGTGTGTGTGTGTGTATATATATATATATATATATATATATATATATATATATATATATATATATATATATATATATATATATATATATATATGTATATATATATATATATATATATATATATATATATGTGTGTGTATATATATATATATATATATATATATATATATATATATATATATATATATATATATATATATATATATATATATATATATATATATATATATATATATATATATATATATATACACACACACACACACACACACACACACACACACACACACACACACACACACACACACACATATATATATATATATATATATATATATATATATAGAATAAATGACAGATTGAACAGGAAAATTAAGGAAAAACTAGAAAGTTTTACTTAGCCGAGACAGAAATTGGCTGACACGTCTTGCAACAAGAGCAGCAAACGAGATCTGAGGTAATCTGGAGAAGGGTACTGTGGGTAGAGTCTTAGCTCAAGAATTTTTGGCTTGCGCGAGCTGTGTAACAACTGAACCGGTTCCGAGGATCAGAACCGTGTCAAGGATAGGTGAAGATTGACATCAGATCATTCCAAACCAGGATACTCAGAGGCATTGGCTCTCATTTGCCATCTCAGTTCCTGCAGTTCCAAGTAATCATTTAGGGGCCCTCCCCTCTCCCCGATTCTGACTTGATCTATAATAGTAAATCTGAAACAATGTCCATCATGTGTAGCAATGTGTACAGCTAAAGAATTTTTCATGTCTCTCTTCTTGATATCATAGTTATGTTGGTATATACGTGTCCTAAGTGCATTGATAGTTTTTCCTATGTAATAACAAGAACATAGGGAGCACACTGCTAAATATACCACACCTTTACTACTGCATGTATACTTTTTTCTGAGGAGGTATTTTCCATAATTGGGTATCCATACCTTCTTGAATATTCCTACATTGTAGGCAAAACCCACATTTCATCACACCCCGCCCCCCCATTATTTCTCACACTGTTGTGGGTTTCAATGATGTTCTTAAGACTGGTGTCTTTCTTATATATTATTTTGGGCATTGTTCCCACTAATTCCAAGTAGTCTTGGTTAGCCCCAAATATATTCCAGTTATGTGTTAGTATATTTTTGATATCATAAAACTGGTTGTTGAATTTGAAAATAGCTGATTTTCAAAAACTGTTGCTGTTTTCCTGTTCTCTCTCTATTTCTACCGGCCCATGATCCTTGCCTAGTAAAGGGGTGAAATGTTCATTTGCTCTCTTCACCCTAACTTCTGTCAAAATGTTATCCACAAATGTTAATGGGTATTGTCTTTTAAAAAGCATACATTTATCCAACTGTTGTAAAAAATAATTTCCTTCTGACACCATTCTAGCTATCCATACCCCCTGTCCTTTAACTAAGGATTTCTTCTGATGTATGGGGTGGCAGCTATTAAAATGCAGAAGAGTGCTGGAATATGTTGGCTTTCTAAATATGTTGGACATAAATTGCTTTTTGTTTACATTTTCTTTACTTATATCTTTAGTGAATTTCAAAAATTCAGTACTGTTATTAATGAACTCAAAAAACCTATTTAGTTCATGTTCACTGTTTTTCCACAAAACAATAATATCATCCAAAAACCTACCATAGAAAGTCCAACTTTCATTAAAGGAACTTTTAAAGACAATTTCTCTCTCCCAAAAGGCAAGTACAATGTTGGCAAAAATGGGGGCACACACTGCCCCCGTTGCTACCCCTTTGTATTGTTTAAACAGTTGTTCTTCAAATGTTATAATATTAGTGTTTAATACTACTTCCATTAAAGTTTTTATTGCTAGAATGTGTTCATGTTTAAGATTGGTGTATTGACACAAGTAAGAATAGAACCAATCTAGGCCTATGTCATGTGGTATTATAGAAAATAGGTCCTTTATAGCTATAGTGACAAAGATTAGGGGCCGGATTCATGAAGGCTTGCATGGAGTCTAAGAGTAGAGTAAGACTCCATGCAGCCAACATGTCCGCCGAGCGATCCAGGAACAGCCGGCAGGGGCGTGCAAGAGAGCTCCTAAAACGACTCTTACACGGACAGGGCTAGGTTATGCAAATTACCTAATTTGCTGCTGAAAGCTATGCAAATGAGGTAAATTTGCGATCCAGGAAACCCTAATCTGTCCGAGTAAGAGTAGAGTTATTTGCGGAAATGTACTCCATTGACAAATGAGTACCGTTCTGCAAACAGCAAAATGTTGCCGTGACAGCTCTAAATAGAGGATGCATCCAGTTGAGGAAGCATGCCAATGGCCAAATATACGGCCATTGGCAATGTTCCCTGTTGCAAAATGAAAAAAAATATATATATATTTTTTTACCTCGATCTCCGAAGTTTAAGCGTAGAGCAGCGCCGCGCAAACGTGCTGCACTTTAAAAAACAGAAAACCAAAAATTAAAAGCCACAAATAGGGATTTTATTGAAAATCTTAATTTTCCATGCAAGTGAATGGCAGGCTGAAGACAACATGGCTACTGAGTAGAGGTTGCTAAGGGGGGAAGCTCAGTCTAAGAGATTAACCAAGTATTAGTAGGCAATCCTATGCAAATGAGGGTAAAGATAGTGAATCCCAATTTTACATGGCAAATGAGCAAAGTCTGTGGAGTGTAAGAGTAGGATAAGTGGAGTATCAGAGTAGAAGACAGGTGACATCACGAGGGGGGTATGTATGAAAGAATGTAAGCTCATTGGAGCAGAGTGGCATGTGTTTGCTGTCAGTTACTCATCACTGGAAGAGGTGTGTCAACAGGTATCCTAGCTAAAGCCAAGAAATTGAAGGTGTACATCGTGGATAACACTAAAGTTTCTTGTTGAAGTGCCTGCAATGTGTTTGCGTGTGGGTACGTGCCTGTATATCCGAGTAAGACTATGTGCACGCGTTTAAGCTGGAGTAAGTATGTGTAAGGTTGTTGAAATGTGTGTAAGTGTGTTTGTGCCTGTGTGTGCGTGTTTAAGCAGGAGTCAGCAAGTGTTAGGCTGTGTAAGCATGTGCACGCGTGTGTGAGCGTGTTTGTGCTTGTGTGCGAGGCGCTGCCCCCTGTAGAAACAGAAAGGGAAAAGGAAGCACAACAAACAGTAGGAAGTTAACCAAGGAGAACTAGCAGAGCTAGCAGGTGAAAATAATCAGAATCAGGCAATTACACAGGCAGTACACTAGCCCAGCCCAGCACTTAAAACTCTGCAAACAACTTTCCACCATGTTTTCCTCAGAGACACTGCAACACTGCAGTAAACTAAGAGAAGTGAAAACTTAAAAAGCTTTACTGAGACAAAGAAATGTTAGGGGCTGCCATTGCTGTTATAAGGTGACATATGCAACATGCTGAGGGTGGTGACAATGCGAATGCTGCTGAGCAACCCACAGTGAGGAGACGGAGAAGAGTGTATAGGCCCAGGGTAACCTACCAGGGGCTACATGAGCTGGAGAGAGTGGAGCGCTATAGAGTGGACAGAGACCTTCTGCAGCAAATTGTTGAGCTGTGCAGGCCACGCCTCACACACAGAACCAACAGATGGGAACCCATCCCAGTGGAAACCAAGGTATGTGTTGGACTAAGAATACTAGCAACAGGTACCTTCCAGAGACCAACTGGTGATATGATGGGGATATCACAGGCATCAGCATCCAGGGTACTGCACCAGTTCCTGAATGTCATGTCAGCACATGTCGGTGATCATGTATATTTCCCCAATTTCTGTGAGGTATTGGCCAGCAATATGTGTCTTTTCCAACCAGTAGCGGAATACCCTGAGGTAGTGGGTGCAATAGACTGCACGCACATATGCATCAAAGCACCAGCCGGTGAGTGGGGTAGGGCCTACTTTAACCGCAAGGGCTTCCCCTCCATCAACTGCCAGGTTGTGTGTGATGCCCAGGGCATGATACTGAATGTGTGTGCTGGCTGCCCTGGAAGCTACCATGATTCCCATATCTGGCATCTGACACAGCTGTACCAGACATTTGCCAATGGGGACATCCCTCATGGTCACCTAGTGGGGGATGCTGGATATGCACTGGAGCCGTGGCTGATGACACCCATCAGAAATGCACACACACCTGAACAGGAACACCATAATGAGGCACATGCACAAACACGAAATGTAATTGAGCTTGTGTTTGGGGTGCTCAAGTCACGGTTCCAGTGCCTGGACACATCTGGTGGAGCCTTGCAGTACTCATCAACTACATGTAGCCAAATTGTCATGGTATGTGCTATGCTACATAATATGATCCTGCGAAAACAGCTGCAGCAGGAGCAGCATAGGGTCTGGTCAAACAGCCCCCCACCATTGCCAAGGCCATCACAGGCAGAGCGTGACTCGGAGGAGGAACAACCTGAGCCTGCCCCAGTAGGCAGAAGGAGGCGTGCCCAGTATGCTTTGGCCTTGGCAAAGAGGAAACGCATAGCACATACACTGGCTCAGTAGGAACCCTGGAAATGATACCTCTCTCTGACTCGCACATATAGTAAAAGGGATGCCTAACTTGACACTACCTGTTTTCAAACATGTATAGGGAGCGTACTATGTGCATCCAACATAGGCAGCCCTGCAGCACCACCTGAGGCATGATTGCCATGTTTTAAGCAATGTAAAGCAGTGCTAAACAGCTTTTACCACTATTTAGTATATGTAAACAAAATTGCACACACTAACTAGCACAACTTTGGGCAATGTTGGTTAACGTTGAGCAATGATGGGCAAGTTCAGTCAAAGTTGGGCATAGTTGAGCAAAAGCAGGTAAACATGTTCATATTTGCTTTACTGTTCCTTAAGCAGTCTGGTCTGCCCATTATGAAAATATAAAGCAGTGACAGTCCTTGAACCCAGGAGACTGTGCACTATAGTCACAGTACTGAACCACTAAACCATGACAGTATTCCACTGGTCAGCCTGTATGAAGAAATGCTGATAAGTCTATGCAAAGTGTCTCATGGAAACCCTGCAGGCACAGCATAATCCCTGTCGAGTTATGACACAAAGGTGAGCCCTGCAGTAAAATACAATTTGATTTTCAACACACATATAGTATAAATGTTAATATTGGGCGTGTTCACACACGTCAACAAATGTAGTGGACTTCAGACAGCAACATACTGAAAGGTCACACTGGGCATGCTCACACACTTGAATAAATGAGACAAATGTCAGGCAACAAAATACTGAAAGGCCAAACTGGGCATGCTCACACACTTAGGCCATGTCTGAGTACAGCAGTGGGCCACACATATCTGGAAGTTGCATGTGCTAACACAGGAACCTCTCACTATTCACCAATCCTGCCTTGTGCACAGTTATATGACAACAGACACATATATAATATATAGGAACCCTGTCATAATCAAATATGTACTACAGATACTTAGGTTGTTCATAGAAAGTGGGAAAGCAAAGAAGATAAAAAACCTGCAACCAGTATCATCAATAAACAATGTGCACTCCAAACATTATCATAGGTTCATAGGTTGATGCTAGGCTATCTGCCCTAGGGCATTTATAAGCCTAGCCAGAGTGTGTTTGGCTTTCGCCACCCTTTTAGATTAGTAGACTGTGCCTTTGAATAGCAGGTCACAGAAGCTAGCCCTTTTACGGTTAGTTTATTGTGCCTCTGTCTAGCAGGGACCCAGAAGAGATCCCAGGGGTAAATCTATGATCTCCCATCCACTCGTCAAGACATCTCTTGAAGAGGGTTAGTGAGGGGCTCTGCCTAACTTGGACTGGGATTTTGTTCCAGAGTGAGGAGAGGCTCTGGGATATGAATCTGTCCCTCCAGCATGTCCTATTTATTTCTGTGCTGAGGTTTAAGTCCCTGGATCGTGTAGCTCTAAGGGATTCGGATATCCTAAGGTGGAGCATGTCCATTAATTCTGGGTTGGACATGGCTTTATACGTCAGGCACAGATCGCCTCTGAGTAGGCGGTAAGCAACTGAGTAGAGCTGGAGTTTCTTTAGCCGAACTGCGTAGGGCATCTGTTTGAGTCCCTTGATCCTCTTGGTGAGGTACTTTTCGGGTCTTTCCAGTTGCTGCAGGTGTCAGGTAAGGTACATCCCAAACTGGGCACTGTATTCAATTATGGGCCTGATGAATAGAGGGGCACAATGACCTCTCTTGATCTAGATGTGAAACCTTTTGTGATAAGGTGGGCTATATAGAAGGTCTTTCTAACCACTTTGGCAATGTGATTGTCAAAGGAGAGATTACTATCTACTTGGGTCCCCAAATCCCTAATTACTTCTTCCGTACTTAATGGATTACCACCTATGTGGTAATTTGTGGGCACTTTGTTTTTCCCAAAGGCAATGACTATGCATTTTTTGGCATTTAGCTTTAAGCCATGGCTCTGGCACCAGTTATCCATCTCTGTGAGACCCTTTTGGAGGATGCTTGTGTCAGCCGGAGAGTCGATTATGGCACCCAGTTTGCAGTCATCTGCAAACTTGGTCAGCAATAGTCCTCACGTGTTAGCCTTTACCTCAGAGAAATATATACCGAACAAGAGAGGTCCCAGGACTGAGCCTTGTGGGACACCACTTGTAACTGGTTTAGAGTCTGGCATGGCACCTGCAATTCTGACCATGTGGGCGCTATCCCTGAGCCAGTTTGCAACCCATCTTGTGACATATGGGTTGATATTTAAGCTGGTGAGCTTATTTATGATGCCCGAGTGGGGTATTGTGTCGAAGGCTTTTGTGAGGTCCAGGTAGGCTGTGTGGACTACCTTCCCTTCATCTATGGCCCTGGTAACTGTTTCAAAGAAGTTGACCAGGTTCAAGAGGCAAGATCTGCCCTTAACAAAGCCGAATTGTGTAGGATCCAGTGTCTGGAGGTTCCCGATGTCTTTGTTTATGAGTTCCATGATGATACGCTCCATAGTTTTGCAGACCAGGCTAGTCAGGCTTATAGGGCGACAGTTTCTGGGGTCCGTTGTGGTACCACCTTTGTGGAGAGGGACCACTGTTGCTGTACGCCATTCCTTGGTAAGTCTGAGATTGAAGAGAGACTTTAAAGCTCGTGTAAGACGCAGCCCGGGACACCGTCCGGTCCCATTGATGCTGTGTTTTTTGCTTTGGAGAGGGCAGCTCCCACCTGTTCATCTGTGATGTCAGGGAGTCTACACTCTGTTGGGATGGACATTTCCTCTTTTGGGGGGATGGGGGGGGAGAAATTTGCACTGAACCTGTCTGCCAGGATGTTGGCAATGTCTGTGGGTACAGTGTATTTTTTGTCATTTTGCACTAACTCAGAGCATATCTGGGAGTTGCCACCCAGGTTTCTGACATAACTAAAGAAGGCCTTGGGATTATCTTTAGTGTTTTGTGCAATTTTTCTTCAAAGCTAGCCTTAGATGATTTTATGAGGGATCGTAGCTACTTGCTAGTACTGATCAGAGATGCCTTCCCTTTTTGGGATTTTGCTCTATCATGTAGTAGCTTCCTCCTTTTGTTGTACAGCTTATTTATGGCAAGGGTCCACCAGACAGGTCTCCTGCCTTTGGAGGAGTGAGTCTTGGTTTTATTTGGGATAGCATGATCCATGCATTCCTGTAGGTGTCCATAGAATGTGTTTGTAAAGGATTCTGTGGTTTGAGCCGTATTTTCCACTGGCCCGGGGGCTTTGAAGAATACCACCTCGGTTTTCAGAAGTGTGAAGTTTGCTTTTGAGAAGTTCTTCACCGAGATTACCTTGGCTGGGGGGGGTGTCCAGTGAGATAAATTTATGGTCTAACCTTACCAATAGGTTCATAGGTTCATAGGTTTATACTAGGCTATCTGCCCTAAGGCATTTATAAGCCTAGCCCAGTTTTAGCTTTATTCACACACTTATGTTAAAAAATACTGTGCCCATTAGTTTGTTGTGCCTCTGTCCAGCAGTGACACAGAGATGACACAGAGGGGTATACCTCTGGTGTGGAACATAGAGTCCCCATGTTGGTGATGACCAGGTCCAATATGTTTTCCCCTCTTGTGGGGGTGGTGACCAGTTGTTCCATAGCATTTGAGTTTATAAATCATAGGAACTGTTGGGTGAGGGTGTTTGGGCTTGAGTAGTATTCCCAGTCAATGTTTGGGTAGTTGAAGTCACCCAATATAATGGTGTTTGAAGAGACCTTCATATTCTCCAGTGTTCTCAGGAAAGCCAAGTGGGGTTCCTGAGTTTGGGAGGGTGGTCTGTAGCAGGCTACAAACTGAAAGGCAGTTTTGCCAACTGTTAGTTGCACATGGATGGTCTCCCATGCTTCATGCAGTGCTACTAACCTGGACGTGTGGGTATCTTTGATGTATATGGATACTCCCTCTCCTTTTGTGGTTCGTTCCAGGTTTTGTGGCCGAAAAGCATGATATGAAGTATAACCTGGTAGTGCTGGGGTGCTTTCGGGAGCCTTGAACCAGGTTTCTGTTACTGCACAGATATCGATATTCTCCATACTGAGGAGAGCCTCGAGTGCGTGCATTTTGAGGTTTAGACTTCTGGAGTTGAGCAGCATAACCCTTAGTTTCTTTTTCCTTGTATTGTCTATGGAGGTGGGTTTGTCTTTTGAGCCTTGCCTAAAAAAGGCACTATGGGGGTGGCAAGAGCCTTAGCCAGTATTCAAAAGCCCAGGGGTGACAGGTGCAAGCAGTCCCTAGTGAAGCAACGTGGCTTGTCGAGCATGTCATCCCAGGCTGACAGACACTGGATTCCCTTTGAATGACACCAATACATTAGCCATTTGTTAAACTTGATCATTTTGTCTTTATACTGTGGCATCATTCTTGGTGAGGGTAAGATGCTACTCAAGGTCAGGGTCATACTGTCCTGGGCTACATGATCAGGGAGCTCCTCTATGTCTCTTTTCATGTAGTACAGGGAGATACGTCTCAGGTCATTCACACCAGCATGGACAATGATGGAGTCATATTTGTACTTGCTTTGGAGTGACCTGAGTGCATGTGTTATGTGGCAGATCCTGGCACCTGACAGACAGCTTACAGTGACCTTCTCCTTGTTCAGCCTGGTGAGTGGGATGTCAGTGTGTCTGACAATAGAGTCACCTATTACAAGTGTATTAGGTGTGTTGTTTAGCCTTAAGGGCAGTGACTGTGTGGCACACTGACTTTGTGAACTATGTGATACATGGGTATTGTTGTGGGGTAGCAGTTGTTTGGGTGTCTGCTTTGGAGGTCTCTGCTGCTTAGGCAGATTTTTATTTAGAGCCTCCGAGTGTGTTTTTGTGTTTATGTGTTTGGTTTGCTGTTGCTATAGGTTTATGTGAGACTGGATTTGTGGTGTGTGTGTGGTTACCTTCTCCTCCTGATAGACTGTGCCAGTCATGGGTCGAGAGAGCTCAGCCTCCAGTTTGGCTATATAGTTGCATCTCTCACATATATTTGAGTTTGTTGGGAGGAGGAGAGGGTTGTCTGTTTACATAAGGCAGTTTTAACATTGCCTCAAAATTCCTATATTCACCAGCTGGACTGGAGAGTACACATGAGAATGACCTTTGGACATGTCAGGATATTATGATGAAATACTTTTTGACTGATCAAAAAGGATCAGTAGGGTGTTAAGTGTGTAAAAGAGTATAAGAGGGGTTTAGAGCTTAAGTTTGTTGGTGTTTTGGAAAGATTATCTGCAAAGGAGTCCAGACAGAACCATGACACTTCCTTCAGCTATGTCATAAATAGCAATGTACACTCATATATGTCCTGAGTCAGGGCCAACTGTAAATGACTGACAATGCCAACATCCTGTCAGACAGGCCCATACATACATCCCCACCTCCCACTGACAAAAGGCCCTATCTTCATATCAGGAGATATCACATGTAGAATGGGTAAACAGCTCCTTCCAAAGCTGAAAACATGGCATCAATTGGATTACATTGTTTCCCTATATGTGTCATAAGTGAACTACAGAACAAACAGACCCTGCACCTGAACAATCTGTTGAGCCTCACCCTCTCTACAGGATGTGAAACTGTTGAATGGGTTACAGCAACATATGGCACACTCCACAAGTGTTGGTGCACAACAGACCATGGGAACTATAGTCTTATAAGCCTATGAAGTCTGATCTGCAAGGCCATGGAGTCCATCATGATTGAAGTCATAAACAGAGCTATTGGAAGCCTACAAACACACAACCCTACCAACTTTGGTTTGGTCATGGGCAGATCATGGTTCCCAAACCTGCTAGACTGTTTGCAAGGCAGTCACCCAGGACATACATCACTGAAATGAGCTACACACGTCCCACTTAGACTTTGAATAGCCCTTTTCCAACATCCCAGACACATGTCATATCCACAAAATCAACAATCTGTGCATAAATATGTATTGTCATATGATGGATTGGCAACTGGTCCACAGATAGATCACACAAGCTAAGATTTGTGGAGTCCTGTTCAAGCTGTTAACACCTGCTGTCCCCCATGGCTCAGTCCTGGGATTGCATAAAACAAAGTGCATACACATTACCATGTCTAGTCTGATGATGTCAGCATCCTACAAATATAGCAGGAGAAATGAAAACACCCAGTAAAGCATATAGCGTGTCGTATTAATGCGTATCTCTCTAGTATCATAACATAGTTAAGTAGGGGTTTGAATCCTGCAATTGCTGAGTGTGTGTGTGGGGGGGTGTATGTTTGTGTGTGTGATTTCCTTTGAGAGGAGTGCCCTTTTTGGAGACTAGGAAAGCACCTTAAAAGAGGTATATTCCTCTTTGGCAAGTCTGATGATGTCAGCATCCCACAAATACAGCAGTGGAAATGAAAACTCCCAGAAAAGCATACAGTGCGTCGTGTTAATGCATGTCTCTCTAATATCATAACATACTTAGGTAGGGGGTTGAATCCTGCAATTGCTAAGTGTGTGGGTGTGACACTGATGGTCAATGTGTTGTGGGTTTTGCTTTTACTACTGTATGACATATCAGTAAAACAACAGTATGTGCATTGCACACTTCAAGTATCTGTGTGGCAAATACATATATGTACATGTGACCTCAGTTAGTGAATAGGTGTGAAACCTGCTTTCTACATGAATACATCTGTTACCTTTGACAGATTGTGCTGCTGCTTCTCAGACCTTAGGTCATATATGTATGTTTGTGACAAGGCCAGCCACTGGAGTGATCTGTGGCCTAGGTCATCTGTGTCACTCACACCCATGACAGTTTCTATAGAATAGTGTGAGTGAGGGTTCATGCCTGGGGTATATTTCAGACATGTTCAAACACAACAAAGTCTGTCAATAATGGACATTCATTATATGTGTACAACAACTTTGTGGATATGCATACAGACTCCTTATTGCTTATGTGATACATCGAGGGACTTCAGAATACCTTTGGAAATGTGAATTCCAAAGCTCAGATGACATAACACGTGGCTGTATGTACACATCGGTACCCCTTCTACATGTTGTGGGCTACTACCCATGTGGTACTGTTGGGATACTGTGTTTAGTAAATGTGGATGACTATGCTATAGTTGGCTCATAGCTTTACAGCATGGGTTGGACAACAGGTATCTGTCTGTATGATACCCTTGTGGAGGATAAGTGTCTCATCCGGAGAATGCATTGTAGGCCACTGTATGCATTACCAGATGTGGACGGACATATCCCTAGTGTGTTTGCTTGTACCTAAGAGGGCTACATGCCAAACAGGAGTGGTCCTAGGAATGGGTGGCGGTCAATACCACCGGTTACTGGTATAGTATAGTACCGGAAGGATCCAAATGCTACTGTGTTTCCTACATCTGTGTGTCAGTTGTAAAGACATCATCTAACGACAGGTTATAGTCAGGCTGTTGAGGTTGTGTACACTACCAGAATGCAAATCAATGACAGATTGTAACAGTATCACCCACAGCATAGTGTCAAACTATGTCATACACACATGTGTACCCAAGTTAAAACATATGTGTAGTAAAATGTATACTGACCACCAATAGAAACTATGAAGTGTTAACACTGTGTAATACAGGGCATGTCACACTTCCCATGTGTCCACTATGCATGTACATGCAGACAGTGCACCTCCACCATGTTCACAAATGTACACCTGCAAATCTGTACTGCACACATCACACGCGTACTGTCCACTCACCAACACATGCTGCCAGAACTACACATATCAGCCAAGTGGCACATGGGCGGACAATACATTTTTGGAATTAACACTGGTGTAAACAATACTACATTGATAATCATAGCTTTAATGCATCATGCCTGCTCAGATATACCTACAAGTATATCATTACACTTTACTGTTGACAACATGCTAACATTGCTACACTGCTATTAAGTCACCCTGTGCATCAGCACCATGTTAGCCTGTTCCTGCATCAATGTTACAGATGACAGGAGGTGGCACAGTTTCATCATATGCACAGGGTGTGTTGTTGGTTTGCCAGAGCTCGACATTGACCCATCCAATCAACATGTATGTGTGTGTGTGTGTGTGTGTGTGTGTGTGAGGGACAACAGTACAGCATGGGTCAATGTTGATGTAATGTGTGTGTGTATGTCTTAGCCCTAGGTGTTTGGTTTATATGTGTGTGTCTGCATGCACACAGTTCCACCATGTGGCTGCCAAATATGGGAGGTTGTGGGACAGTCACAGACTGTACCTGCCAGGCTGTACAGATCACCATCTCTGGCCACGGACACAGTACCTGTGCCTGGCAGGGGTGCCACAGACAGTATCAGGTACTAAGCCAGACTGGGTACTATCATCAGAGGCAGAGGGATGTCGACTGGACCCATGTCCCTGCTGCTGGAACTGGCCAGAGCCACGTGCACGTGGTCTTATAGGACGGTCTATTGACAGCCCAGCCCAAACATTGCTGGGACTGGTATTGCCACTATGGGAGTGGCTGTGACTTGTGCGTCGTCCGCAATGACTGCCAGCTGATGATGTTGCTGGCATACGTCCACGTCGACGTCTCAGCCGTCCTGCACTGTCCTGGCACATGGACATGACATTGCGGAGGACATCTAGTGTCTCCCCCCAATGTCTATCAATGACCTTGGTGTAATTACGGATGGCACCGGCAAGGTCATGGATACTGTCACTGATAGCGGTGTTATGGGCCCTCTGCACACTTAGTCCCTGTCTGGTGTACCGTTCCATACGTGTCTATGCCTGCATTACAGCCTGAAACATTACTGAGGTTGTAAGACCTGTGGGGGCACGTCTGCCAGGGGCATTATGACCAGCAGTGCTCCCACGAGAACCCCTGGACATCTGCCTATGTGGTACCATTCCAGGAATTTGGGTATGGCTGCTGTGAGTTAATGCATGTGCCATAGATACCACACTATCCTGGTCAATGCCTACTGTATGCTGTCCCTCAGCTAAGGCCATTGGTGATGAGGGATGTATTGGCAGTATGAATGTGCGCATAGATGGGGTGGAAAGCTGTGTACTGTCGATTGGCAGACCAACGACAGACCATGTCAAACCTGCCTGTGCCACAACACATGTATCATCATTTCCACTATTTGTGGCAGTGACTTCAGGTTCCCTGCTGCACTCAACCAACACAACCTCAGCACCTGTGAGAGGAAGACAGGAAACACACATTACAATCTGTACATCATGTTAGCACACATGAACACATGCACTCATGCAAACATGAACACATGCACATATGCACACATGAACACATGCACACATGAACACATGCGCACATGCACACATGAACACAAATACACACACACACACACACACACACACACACACACACACCAAAAGCAATCCAGAACATACTCATTAGTGGTTGATGGTGGAGTACAGTTTCACAAGACAAAGAGTCCTATCACACGTGTCAGCATGCAGGATGTGTGTTGCTCAACAGCATGCAGTGCGAGTGTAGAGAGTGCTTGTTAATAGCAGTATACATGTCTTTGATGCATGTGTGTTGTTCAATGATTGGCCTCACCCTGGAACACAATGTGTACATGGACACAACATTGCTGTGCGAGTATTAAATGCTTTCCAATGTCCTGTGCACCATCACTCATAGGTATACATACCATGGTTGGATGTACACAACTGTCAGGTGTATAGCAATGAATGCTATGTGTAGTACTGTAGTTACTGTAACTGGATGTAGTGTAGTACCATGAGCCATCATCAGGCAGCATCATGTGGCCACTCAAGGCCACTAATGTGTGCCACACTGGCAACTATCTTGCTGTACCTGAACTGCAGCACTTTGGCTACATTAACCATTTCACAGGCAGTTGTTACAAGGGTATGTAAGGTGTTCAATAGGGAGCATTGCCTAACATGAATGTGTTGTGTGTTGAAGAGTGTTGCACCGCCCCATGATAGGCCTCTACCCCTCAGGTATAGTATGTGTGCTGTGTGGATGACATTTGGGATACTGGAGTCTGACCTTACAGCAGGTGTCTAAATATGCCATGTGTATCATATTAACACTTACTGCGTATGACAAAGTGGTGTATGTTGTATGCATGTGTATTGACCCTGCCTATACAATGTCCACTACAGTGTACCATAATTGGTTGGGATGCTCTGTGTATTGCATTTGTTTGAGGCAGCTACTCATGTTACTGGGATGTGCATAGTCCCACAGAAAACATGCAGAGCATGCATTATATGTAGGTGTTTTACATGTGTATATGGCCTACAACTCTCCTATGACATGCACGTTATTTGCTATATTAAATGTAGAACACTCACCAGCATGGGTCTGCTGTCTTGCTGTCACACCAGAGGGACCTACAAGGATATGAGACAGTTTGTCAGTGTCAACAACTATGGCATTGCTGCTGTGAGTTTGCAATTTTACAGTAGTACAACGGGTGACAGTCACAGGCATACAGATTATGTTCCAAATTATCAGTATTGCACAACACCAGGCTCCACATCTTCTAAATACACAGTACACATCTGACATATGCCTGTTCTAACAATCGAGCTAACAGTAGTCTACAGATATGCCATGTTACCTGCACGCTTTGAGTCAACTTGCTGGGTGACTCCGGCCCTCATGATGACACATGTCTGTTGTAGTGGTTGGCCAGGAGCCACCACGCTGAGGAGCAGCTCTTCCACTCTGGTGAGGGGCAGATGTACTGCTGCACCACCACCTGTGGCAAGCTGTTGTCTGCGGACATTGGAGGCATGCTGCCGGACAAGTCTAATTAAATCACTGCAGTGATGGCGTACCTGCTCATAAGTCCAGTTATGCATGCCTACGTCATTCACCCGACGGACAATATCTTGCCACAGTGCAGTGCACCCATGCTGGTCCTGGCTGGTTCTGGAGAACAGCAGGGTGTGATGTTGTAGTAGGGTGGCTATGATTATTTACTCCTCTTCAGGGGAATACGCAGGGTTGCGATGGTGAGACATGTCCCTGGAAGACAATAAAACAATAATTGTGAGCAAGTCAAGTGGCACACTTAACATTCTAAAGTACAGATATCAATGAAATACCATATATAGCAACCTATTGGCTGTCAGTAGATACACACTTTTAATACCACATATCAGTGCTCAGCCCACAACTGCCTGACAATGCCTGGCCCGTTCTATATATTAAACCATGTTCTGCACAGCAACAAAGTGAAACCAGTATATAAGACTATACAACAGTACATGGCACACTGTATGTGACACAATGCACCACCTAGCCACAGGAGGTATATACCAAGCTAATGCATGAAGAAAGATGTCATCCATTGCAATGAATGTAAAGTACAGTTACAGTATTACCAGTATACCACAGTAGTCTTTGATGCCAAACCCCTGCCTAACATATGTGCACAGTTGTTGATATAGGTGGCATACTGCTGTACTAGACTATACATGTTGCTAGATACACACGTATACCCTGTAACACAGATATGATTGAGGGCATGGTACAGGCATAATTACACACACATCAGACATACATACAACACACAAATGTATGCCAACCCAGATGAGCTTTACCTGTGTACCATACAGTACTGTGTGTCACTACTTACAAAACCTTATGCCTGAGGTATGTAATCTGTGAGGACTACAGGGAAGACACAAAACAGTGTTTCCAAGCAATGTGAACATACACCGTACTGTACTGTTTAGCTAGAAGTTAATGGGTACAGTGTTCTGGCAAGAAGGGATGGCACTGCAGTGTCAACACTGAGCTTCAGTCCATACCTTGGTCTCCAGGCACCTGTTGCAGTAAGTATGCCCCATGTCCCTCTCCCTCTATCTATATATATATCTACATAACTATATATGTCTATCTATATATATCTATATATATCTACATATCTATATATATATATATATATATATATATATATATCTATATATATCTACATATCTATATATCTATATATATCTACATATCTATATATCTATATATATCTACATATCTATCTATCTATCTATATATATATATATATATATATATATATATATATATATGTCTATATATATATATATATATATATATATATATATATCTATATAGATATATATATATATATATATATATATATATATATATATATATATATATATATATATATATATATATACACATACATATAAACATCCATTGCTGTACATATAGATGTAAATATAGGCACATATACAGTCCACTATTCATGGTGGGAATATCAATTATGCGACAGTTGTGAGATATACAGTTATGTAATATTGCACAGTATTGTGCAGACTGCATTGAAGGTGTCCTCAGCCCATGTAGCTTTAGCAGGCCTCACTGGCTGCAACACTACAAAACTGACAGAGCATACCACAGCGTTTAACCACCACATGTCATATACCAGCACTGCATGCTGTTTTCTTTGCCACACACTACAACCTACATAGAAATATGCACATGACAACCTTCAACAACGTATATATGTACACCCTTCACAAACAGTTGCATTATGTCCCTTGCCCTATGCACATGTACAGATACATAGAAATATGCACTGCTGCCACATATGGATGATTCGCAGTTTGTAGAGTACTCTTCATAAACATCTACTACATGCCAGCAAATACATATGTGTTACATACCTTTCGTTTGTATTGCTGTGTTCCGTTTGCTTTTAAAGGAATTTTTTTTCTTCTGTCTGTTGCTCTTTCTTTTTCTGTGTCTCTCTGTTTCTGTTTCTTTGTCTGTCTTTGTCTGTGTCTCTGCCTCTCTCTCTTGCTCTATCTCTCTCTCTCTTGCTGCAATGAGATTATTGCATGTGTAGACAGCAAGTACAGCCTGCTTTTCTAGGCCTCTGCACCCAATTGGTGCCCACCATTTACTAATTGCATGCAGCCTGCTGTGTGGTAATTGCAGTACTCACTGTCATAGCAGCCCTCTGCTATAAAATGCTAGGTTAGGTAGGCATAGCCCTTTCAGCTTTCCAAAGTGGGGCCCATGCTTGTTTGCTGTGGACACCGTTGTGTCAGTCAGAAGGTTGGTATACTTCTTATCCCTGAAGCTAGGGTTGTAGCCAGTGATTTGCATTTGTACTCAAACCTGAATGTTGCTGCTTCTAGTACACACTTGTCAGTGTAGAATTTTACTCACCCCTCCAAATGCTTACACAAGATACATAGGAGTATGTACATTCTTTTCTAATTAGACAATTAACTGCCATACAAAAGTAGTTATTGCAATGTATTCCTCTGGCACATGAACTGTTTGTGAACTACTATACTGTAAATATTAATTACCTCACTTTTGAACAGTTTGTTGTTTATTTGTGTTGACATTAGCATGGCTGCTCAAGACAACTGGACACATTTCAGTACTGAGTATGCCTACCTACATCCTCGGTAGAGCCTGAATACACAGGTATATTGTTCTTTTGGGTAGGGGTGCAGAAGTACAGAGAGCATTATATATTACTGTGTGATGTTTATCTTGCTGAACATACAGGGTTGCTGTATACCTGTTAGTCTAACAAGGCAAGTAGTCTGTCTGCGTAGCTCCCACTTGTGGACATATCCAGATGGTAGCCAGAGGTTAGCCTATAATTCTTTGTCTGTGCACCACACCGGTCTTTTCTGCACTGGAACAATGGCATTGTCACAGTTGGTTGCTAACAGTACATGACTACATCCTTTGATATTTCTGTGTTGTACTCCTACATAAGGGTATGCTTGTGGGACTCATTCCAAAGCTATTTACAGAGTGTGTAACAGCAGAAAAGCTGAAATGCCTGTGTGTTTCTGCCTCTGCCAGGCCTCTGATACACTCAGGTATATATTTGAACAGCCTGAGGAAAAGGTAAATATAAGTGGGGTACATCTGTAATATATTACAGACATTAAGTTGAGACTGTGAGAGAATCAGAGCATATGTATTAATACACCTTTTCTGACGTGCATGCAGTGTGTACTCTTACTTACTGACATTATTCATTAAGTGTATTCCCCACTTTTCGGCCTACCGTCAGTACTTTTCAGAGGGATTCTGAGGGACAAAGCTAACATTTGTTTACGAATCAGGGACATCCCTGAAAAGCAGTCACAGTTGGGAAGTATGGCCTCTGCCCTATTCAAATATGCCAGTGTTTATCCTGCTCTGATACTGTGTGGGGTTTGTAAAGTGCTACTGTAATATTACTTCCTGCTAGAATGGCTGGTTCTCTTTTCACAGTCATGTCATGCAATTACACAACAACTGCTGGTAAAGATCCACAGAACAATATTTGTGTTATGATATTCCTATTTTCCCTTTACATTCATTCATTGTAATGCATGATATATTTATTACAGCACCAACTTGTATATCTACTATGGCCTAGTGGTACTTCATGTAGTGTAGTGTGTCCAAGGTCCGGGGTTTGAGACTGACAGAGGTACTTTATTTTGCTGCTCAGAACAAGGGCCCTGCCATGCAGAGTGACTAAGGCACTTTTAAGTAGTTGTAAGCGGATTTGCGCAATGCTTAGCAATACTTAGCTAAGCGCACACATGCGCACACTCGCTCAAACCCGCATACTACTGCTTAAAAGTGCTTACTCCCGCTAACCCCTGCGCTAATTTCTTTGAAAGAAAAGAAAATGGGGAGATAGGAAAGTGGTGAAAAAGGGGGCACAAAGAGGGAAAGACAGTATGGAAACAAGCTTGGGATGTGCAGGATGGGTGTAGGGAAGGTCCATAGCTGCCCATTTCTTTACCAGCAACAGCTGTAAATATGCAATAAATTTGGAGTGAAATTTGAAACCTTCCACCCCTGAGAAAGGGGTGAGGACAACAAAGTATGTTGTACTGCCAATTATAATTATCAGTTTACATGTCCAGCGGACATGTGTGCGAAATGGTCAGCTATGTATGGGGCGTAATGTTTTGTGGGAAGAGACTGCCCCTTTTTTTTTTTTTCAGGTGAGAGTGGAAAGTGAGGTAGAGGAAGTAGGTATATTTGGGGAGGTAGGTTGGGGAGGTAAACAGACAAGACAAACAAGACGCATACAGGGGTGGGGTATGACACATGGGGTGGGTGAACACAATTGCCGGGGATGGATGTTTGGAAATCGCAAGCCCATGAGCCCACAGATGGTAACAGTGGAACTGAGATCCCCACCCATGGGCAGTCACCACTGCACCTTTACAGCCCCGAGGGTGGCTGTGCTGGGGGCTGCATAGGAGGGGCAGGCTCACCCATGAGTCGCGCCACTCTCGCCTCGAGCTGGCGTAGGGGATCAGCGACTGAACGCTGGATCTCCCTACGCACCACAGCCCAAACCCTTCAGAGGGTGACAGGTGGCTCTTCTCCGTGCCCACACTTGCACGGGGGGATGTGCCCCATCCCCTGCAGTGCTTCCACCCGAAGGTAGCACCGGACCAATGGAGGAGGGGAGCCCGGGCTGGGCACCGGACCTGCTGGTGCCAGGTGCAATCGCCAGCTGAGGAGGGACAGGTGGGTCCGCTGGGACCAGCCTTCCCATACGTTCTGAGATTAGGTGTGTTTAATTACAACGTAAACAACAGCATTCCAAATTAGTTGTAACAGCATGCAGTAATATTCCCATTAACCCAACACACCAGGGTTCCAACAGTTGAACAGCAAGCATAACACATGCATATATTGAACAACAGTGGACATTCCAACAGCATGCAGGGATGATTGGTGGCAACAGGCCACCAAGATTGTGGTGTTTGAACAGGGCACATGCATCAAAGTAAATGCAGGTATTTATAGAGCAATAGGACATATGTCCCAACAAATGTTTTGAGATTAGACATACCCATTGAGGTGTGGAATTGCATTGTTTATGGACATACAGTAGGGTGTAAAAGAAACCTCCATTAACCTCTTATAAGTACTTTTAGTCTACACTACTTTCCTATTGACTGCAGGTGTATATCCCCTACATGTATTATTACACTAGGCAACATGCATTAGGTTGTGTAATGGGTTTGGCTAGTTCATTATATACCTGACCTATATCTGACATACTAACTGTCCAAGATGCAGATGTTACTGCTACATAGTTATTTATTTTATTTATATTTATATATCTACATATCTGGATGTGTTCACGTGATATTTTCAGTTAAATCTCTACAGAACCCTACATTTCGTGTAGCGCACACACATTTCTGGGGAACACATTAACAAGCTACTCGTGTGACAGATTTACCTATGCATGCCAGCCATTAACTGACTGTTGAGGACTGTATATATGCTTCACAGTTACTGGCACTTCCATCATCCACTTTATATGGGACTGCCCAACTGTGGGTTGACAGCACTTAATACAACAGTATTATTTATATAATGCAAGGGTACAACAACATTTCAAAGTAAATGACACAGACATACTCCAAGTATTATACCTTTATTAATTACATCGCACACTTTTCTACAGGCTCTCTCCTTTATTTGATATTACAGTGCATACGGAAGACATATTCAAGACCTATTATACCTTTATTAATAGGTTACAACACTCTTTTTCAGGCTCACTCACTTATTTTATATGACAGTACATGCAGAGATATTATTCCGGACTTATTTTACCTTTATTAATGGGTTACTACACTCTTTTTCTGTCTCTCTGACTTATTTTATATAACAGTATATGTAGAGGAATCATTCGGGACATTTTATGGCTGTATTATTGGGCTACAACACTTTCTTTCAGGCTCTCTCACCTATTTTATATAACAATACATGCAGAATAATTACTAACCTGCCTGGTGGCGCAGCCTTAGCAGCCTATCTGCATAGACTTGCTGATTCGCAGCACGGACACCTGCAGCTTTGAAGTAAATGAAGGGATATTGAGACATACCTATCCATTATATAGACTAAATTAGCATGTCTTACATACTGCATTCCATGGCTACCTACTCAGTAGTGGGGCATCTTGCATGTCACGGGCCTCCTGTATCCATTGGATCATTAGGTCCTGCTTCTGTCTCTTCAGGTCTGCATGGTGGTGACGGACCTGCTCACCAGTCTGAGGGAAGCCTGTGGCACTGGTGAGATCATGAGCTAACCGGTTCCAAGCCTCTGCTTTGTACTTTGTCCCTTGGAACTGGCCCTGCAGGAGTCTTGACTCATGACGGTGGACAAGGAGCCAAACCATGTATTTTGACTCCTCGATGCCCCAGCATTGCGCTTGAAAGCGAGTACCCTCTCCAGCACCAGCCATTCTAACTGCAGATGGGAGCTACAATCAGTTATGGCGAGTATTCCCGCCTACGGGGCTTAAATATGCCGCATTTTCTGCACTTTTTTGTGATTGGCCATTTTTGAAAATTCTCGGCTGACTGCAAACCTGCTTAGCAATGGTTAATCTACCATTTATAAGTATATGTATGTTAACTGTGACTGTTTATCCTAAGCTGTCATGGCTTAGTGGTTCAGTACTTTGATTATGGTGCACAGTGTCCTGGGTTTGAACCTTGTCATTGCTTTTTATTTTACTACTGTCCAGACAGGCTAGGGGGTGTGGCTGTGTTTAGGCGACTTTGCTCTACGTTGCTCCACGTTGTCTGATGGTGCATTGGTTAGCGCGGCGCGCACCTCTGTGCAAACCGATTGCACTGGGTAAAGCACTGCTTAGCTATGGGCAACTATATTGCGCTGGGGAAAGCGCTGCTTAACTACGGGCAACTATATTGCACTAGGTAAAGTGCTGCTTAGCTATGGGCAATTATATTGTGCTAGGTAAAGCGCTGCTTAGCTATGGGCAATTATATTGCGCTAGGTAAAGTGCTGCTTAGCTATGGGCAATTATATTGCGCTAGGTAAAACATTGCTTAGCTATGGGCAATTATATGTCAATATCCTTAATGCTGCTCACCTTCTTATATTTATATATATACATTTTGTTCACTAATACATAGGCAATTTCAATGCTTTTTACTAAAATTTCATTCATATATGTCAGGAATTATTTTATATATTGATTTAAAACATAAAATAGACAGGAGAGTGGTGGGACCAGAACCGGGAATGCCTCCTACTTGTGTGAACGCTCTACCACTACACTATTGCTATTTGGCTTGATTTGCATAAACATGTCTTATTATGCTCTTCGATGTCAAAATTGCTAACTGCAGCTAAGCAATGGGCACACCCGTGCAAACACGCGCAAATACGGACAGCTATATCAGAAATTTGAAAAAAAAAATTAAAAGGTTTACTTTTTATAACTGTACTGGGGGTTTACAATGTGAGGGAGTGTAGTGTTGGGTACGTAGACATTTGAGCGGACTTCGCTCATGTGTGTTGACATTTCACAATTCAGACACTTGCATGGGCATGGACCTTTGGACTGCTCGGCAGTCAGACATGCCCCCTGCCTTCCTGCACGGTCCGTGTTAGACTTGGAGTGGAGTCAGCGTGCCCTCATGAATATGCATGACACGCTGACGTCATACCGTTCAACTGCAGTTTCCGAGTAATACTTATTTAGTCTTACACGGAGGATTAGTGAATCTGGGGGCAGGTCATCTTGGTATTTATCATTAGTAATTTTCTTTAAACAGTCCCATGAATATTTTAGAATCCATGGGCAATTTTTTAAGACATTTTTAAGTTGATTGTCTAAGAATTTTGCTATAGGAAAAGTTTTTGATGCCTTAGCATTTACTATGGGTCTAAGAGGGGGGTCCTGAAGGTTTTTATGTATCTTCGGGACCCCGAATATTGTTGGTATTTTAGGGTGTTTAATGCCCATACATGCATGTTTTTCTTTTGTTATTTCATGGTTTAATACCATCTCCTCTAGTGTGACATCCACTTTCCTAAAGGCAATGTTTTTTTTCATTTATACTAACTTCATTGTATGTATCTGTATACAAGATGGTTAACATTTTACTGGCATACATATCCTGATTTAGTATCACTAGTCTCCCACCCTTGTCAGGTTTGGATACCCTGATGTCAGTGTTGTTGCAAATGTCTCTAAGTACTTTAGTTTCAGCTTTGTGATGTTGCTATTTTCATCTTTTGTTCTTCTTTTATTATAGAGCATTGCTCTCATATCTTTTTCACACATTTTTTCATATATCTGTACTATCAGGTGAAGGGGGGGTTAAATACACTTGATTTCATACATACAGTGTCCCTTCCTGGTGCAGGTGTTGTGCCTTTAAAGTATAAATCAAAGTTAAGCTTTCTTATATATAATTTCAAGTCTGTTAGGGTTTCATCTACAGTAGTGTTCTTGTTTGGTACAAAGGATTGTCCTTTTTCAAACAAATCTGCCACCTCTTCATTAATCTCCACATTGCTATAACTATACACTTTAAAATCACCATTTTTATTTTCAACAATGGTGCAAGTTAAATCATCACTAATCAATATTTCTGATAGGAAATGTTCCTTATTACTACATCTTCTTCACGTAAATATGTGTGTGCGTGTGTGCGCGTGTGTGTGCATGTGCGTGTGTCAAATAATTTATCTAGACAAACTGAAAAACAATGTAATCACATTTCTTTCTTTAATCTTTTACAAACCAACTGTCTATGTGTCAATAAACTCCTATCTGTAACCATGTTAATATGTGTACTCTGTTAACTCATGGTATACTACTCTATATTATTATCCACTATTATACTAAACTTGTATGTAACTTTAAATTCTGAACAAACAGTTAGAATCTAGTCTTTGTTACTTGAGCTTTTCTGCCCCGGGTCTCCACTATAAATGTGTTTCTGACTCAGCTGGACTTTCCTGGTAAACAAATGTCAAACAAATAAATAAATAAATAAAAATTACTGTTACTTCATGTCAACTTTTAACACCACTTATGTGCAGTGATCATGGGTTATAAAGGCTAATTCTTGCTAGATAATTCTGCCAAACTGAAATCTAAACCTAGCACAAAATTTTAATTACAGATTATATGGAAGCAAAACAGTCACAATGTAAAACTAATTGGAGTGATGTGTTCAGTGGAAAAAACTGCAGAAAGAATACAGAAACTTTTGAAAGAGAAATTGTGTGAGTGCACATCAGGATCTAGGCATACGGGGGGAATACATTTATTTCCATAAGAACAACATACCGGAATTATGGTGAGAGAGACAAAAAATATAAGAAATTCAAAAGAGGTCAAACTACAACTTTGAAAACTGAAATACGATGAACAAACAAATTAAGCATAATGTCAGCCAAGATCAAGAAAAATTTTGAAAAATATTTACATAAAGATATTGAGCATAACAGGAAAACATTTTATAGATGGATAAGAAGTGGAAGGAGTAAAGACATGCAAATTAATAAACTATATGTAGATTCTAAAATTTATTCTCAGACTTAATAGATTATAGACATATTTATAAAATCTTATGCAAAACAGTTTGTTGCCACAAAGGGGTGAGAAATTGTTCTAGTGACATCCAGTTAACCTCAGATACTGGAATCAAATTAGATTATATTGAAAAAGAACTGCACAAACCGGATCCAAACAAAGCACAGGGAGGAGACGGAATTAACAATGACCTGAGAACACTTCAGCAAGAACTTACAGTACCATTATATCTATTATTTACTAGGTCATATAAATAGGGAGAGATTCCTCAGGATTGGAGACATGCGCTTATTAAACCTATCTTTAAGGGAAAGGGGAGTAGGACAAACCCTGAGTCATACAGCCTCAAGTCTGCTTTCATGTTGTGGAAAAATAATAAAGATATTATTGGATAAGCTACTGTCAGAACTGGAAAGGTTGAGATTTGAAACCATATATCAGCATGCATATGTTGAAAATAGATTTATTACCACTTGTAACATGATGTTCTATAACAATATAACAACAGCTATGAATGAAAAATCATGCTGTCATGTAATTTATATAGATTTAACTTCAGCATTTGGCAGGGTCATACACAAAACACTGATCAATAAATTAGAACAACTAGGTACTGATATACTTTCGATAAGATGGATAGCTACATGGCTTACAAATAGGATATGGCAAGTATCATACAGCAAATGTAGAGGCGAAATTCTTGGTTACAGTTAGGGTGTCCCACAGGGCTCTGTCCTAGGCCCTTACTTGTTTAGATTGTATCTTTCAGACCTAACTTTTTCATCTGACTATGGCTAGGCTTACAAATGCCCCAGGGCAGATAGCCTAGTACTAAACTATGAAACTATAGTCTGTATGCAGATGACCTGAAATTGGGTAAACGGGTTACATATGTTACAGATAGGGCATGTCTGCAAAAGAACTTGACTAATTTGTCCACTTGGACACAGGAGAATAATATGATGATAAACTAATCAAATCTAAGCATATGAGATTTGGGAGACATAAATTGAAAGGTGAGTATTTAATACAGCACACAGTGATTGAAACTGTAGATCCATTTAAGGTCTTCGGTGTATGAGTAGATCCAGCTTTGAGTTTTTTTTCTAACCATATCAATAGGTTTGTTAATTAATGATAGTTACAGAATTATAGGTTGTATAAAAGATTTATAAAGTCTAGGAAATCAGAAATGACGAAGCCATTGTTTGTTAAATACATTACACCCAAACTAGAGTATGGAATAGCAATATGGAAACCTTATAAGAAAACAAGCATGAGTAAACTGGCAAGAGTACAGCGGAAATATATCAAGGGTATCCATGGATGTGAAAATTTAAGTTGTTATGAAAGACTAAAATATCTGAACTTGTACAGTGTCTCATACAGATAATTAAGGGAATATCTTATTCAGGTGTATAGAGCATTTACAGACAACTACCTCCGGGAATGCCTGGGGTTATCAAAAAGCAGTAGAGAATCATCAGACAACCTATGTAGAACATTCTGTAGGAATGAGAAGTGTATTAATGGGTTATCTGAGACAGTAGTTGATGCATGGAACAGACTACAAAATTACATTAAAGTAAGCACTAGTGTACATATTTTTAAGAATAGCCTGGACTCTTATTATGGGAACAACTGTTTTGGTATATTGGCAGGATAGAAGGGCATTAATGCCAGTGCTTGAAATATTAGCATTTATGTATGTACATATGTATGTATCTTTCTTGATTCAATGCCATTCTCCTACCTTCTTTAATAGACATGCCTGACTGTGGCAGGACTTTTCACATAATCCATCCAATTTTTGGTTGGATGTCCTAGTTTCCTCTTGCCTTCCTCCGCTTTGTCCAAATTCTTCTTTAGCATATTGTCTTCTGCTTTTCTGCACATTTGCCTGGACTGCAATAATCTGTTCTCAATAACCTTCTCTGCATTTGGAGCTATTTCAGCTTCTGCTCCGATGTCTTCATTTCTTTGTATGTTCCGCAGTTTGAATCCTACCACCCACCACAAGCGCTTCATCTCCATCACCTCTAACATCCTCTAATGCTCTGCCTTTACTGCCCAGGTTTTTGTACCATACTGTAGTGCTGATCACACCACTGTTTTCTAAAACTTGCCTTTCAGCTTCTTTGGCATTCTTCTGTTACATGCTACCTCTGACACTTTGGGCCAATTGGCTGTAGACCCTATGATTCTAGCCCTGACGTACTCATTCACTCAGTCCCTTCTCCTTAACCAAACTTCCCATATACGTGCAGCTGTTATCCTGTTATCTGGTTTCCCTTCAACCCTGATTTTCAGTTTCTACTGATTTCTCCCATTTGCTGACAGTATGACTGTTTTATCTGTACTCAGTTTCATTCATCCCATTTGGCTTCAGTTTTACATTCCACTCCTCTATCGTTTGTTGAAGTTCTTGTTCAGAGTCTGCCTGTAATGCTACATCATCTGCATACTGCAGCTTTGTTGACCTGTCCCCTCTAACCTGCTTGCTAAAGTGGTCCATCACCAGAACAAACAGCAGTGGGCACAGATCTAAAACCTGATGCACATCCATTCCCACTGGGAAACCCTCTGCTCATACTTGAGTCATCGGGTCCTTGTACATATCCTGCACTAATTCTACCAGCATTTCTGAGACTTTAAACCACCGCAGTACTGCCCAAATCAGCTTTCTTGGTACCTTGTCATATGCTTTCTCCATGTCTACGAATGCAGAGTTGGACTCTTTTCATCTCTCATTCCTTCTCAGCTATCTGTCTCATTGCACACACTGGGTCAGTTGTGCTGCAAGCTGATCTAAATCAAAACTGGTCATTTCCTATCTTACTTTCTACTGCTCTGCATATAAATGTATCAGTTATGTTCTCTACAACCTTCATGCATTGTGACAGGAGGTTGACATGATGACTTTTAGACCACCATCTCAAAGGGAGGTTTTATTAGGTTGTTGAGTTCAAAGTTCATTTCCCAAGGGTTTAGATGACTGAGATGCAAAAAGGAAGGCACAATGGTATGTGCCTCCCCAGCCAAGTAAGTCTGACACCTATAAAGAAATGTGTGGAAGCTGAACTTGAAGCAGTATGAGATCACAGTAGTTCAAACAGAGATTAAATGTCTTACATCACAACAAATAGTGCTTTCTTGTTTCTGAAAAAACTCTTACAATCTGGGTAGAAAATTATCTCTAGCATCCATGTTATACAGAACTGTCATTCAGGCCAACATTGCAAAAATTGCTCAATTCCTGCCTTCCCTTAAACCTCACTCCTCCTCCTGAAAATTATTCTGCTCCTTCCCTTTTCTACAGATGCCTATTCCGGTTCTTTTATTGCTTTTACAACACTCAGTACTTCAAATACAGCTGGTTTAGATTTTGATTTCCATTTTCTAGCAATTGATTTTTTGGCAGCCAACAGAACTAAACTTAATAAGGCCTTATGTCTAGGCAACTCAGATGCTCTGTCCCAGGTCAAAAGAACCATTTCCTTAGTTACAGCCATCTGCACCCCCCCCCCCCACAATATTTCTGACAGAGTACTCTGTACGGACATTTTATACTCTGCCAACTCATACCACTCTAAAAAGTATGTCCCCAGTTACCTCTTTTCTTCTCCATCACACATTAAACATTTATCTACCTGAGGAACAATTCTTTAAAGTCTGAGTGGGGTATAAAGGAATGCAGATGTCTCTTTCAGATGCAAGAGCAATGGGTGTTTGGGTCAAAATGGACCTAAAAGAAGAACTCATTGTTTTGCTTTTGCTGCTTATTCCAGAAGCCATTGAACTACAGGAATGTGAAAAACAAAGCTGTCTGCTTTTTCAATGCATCCATTGGGTGTTGTGAGACTTGGTCCAAAATCTGGATAACATTATGTTCTCCACACTGATGAATAAATTCCTGTCTGGCTGTCAGCAAACTACGTCAGATGGAATAGAAATTCATTCTCCATATATTGACCAGCTCAGACTGTCTGCTAAAAAGTTCTATGTGTCTGGAAGATGCCTTGTCTATATGTGGAGATCCGCAAACAGCCTGCAAAGGTATTATGACTTTGCATCATGGTGCTTGTTTATGTACCACATAACCTTTGTGATGTCAGTGGTCATTTGAAGAACTTCTAGAGGACAGTGAGTTTTCAATGCCTTTAGTTCTAGGAGTATTTCTAAAATTTATTTTATGTTAATGTACTTCATTCTTGTAGTCTAAGAAATTCCTTGGACTGAGAGATTTCAAAGATAAGTACTCTAAGAGGTGTAAGATGAAGTCTCAATCAATCGGTCCTCCATTCTCATGCTACAAAACTGTACCATCTTTAACAATCTGTTCAATTGTTTTAGCAATGGTGGAATCCCAAGAGAAAGAGATCCACTGATTCTAGCAACTGAGTAAAATTTCTCATATGAAGTCAACCAGTGTGAACCATGAGGATACTGACTGAAATATCAACCAGAAGTGCCAAAATGGTACTTGATGACAGCTTGTTCTGAGATGTCTCTCACTGAAACAAGACTACCATTGTATAGATTCACTGCCAAGACAAAAAGACTTGTTTATTGATGGACCAAGCTAAAGACGGCACCCAGCAAAGTCTTCAGCTGCAATAATAGCGTTGATTCCCTTAAGTTTATAGACCAACCTAGGGGAATGCAGTGACTCTCAACACCATCCAATAATGGCTGTGGACAATGAGTTTTACTTAGACAGTCATCCAGATATGGTTAAACGTGTATGCCCCTTTCTATGGTTAAACGTGTATGTCCCTTTCTATGGTTAAATGTGTATACGGTTAAACGTGTATGCCCCTTTCTATGGTTAAATGTGTATGCCTCTTTCTATGGAAATCACTATGGCTGTGGCTAGGCACTTTCTGAATTCCCTTGTTGTAGCTATAGGGTTGAAAGGTAAGAGTAAAATCTGAAACAGTTCTCCCACCCTCAAAATGAGAACTCTCAAGTGAAGAGGAAAGCTAGAAATATGCAAGTATGAATCCTACAGATAGTACAGTTTCCCACTTTTCTGAGAGTTAAAAAAGTTCAGTTACAGGCTTGCTGTTCCTGAACTGTTTGAAAGTTTCTGTGAGGCCATTTTTGCTTGGGCTGAAGGAAGGTCTCTGTGTTTATCAGTGGGAGTGACTAACATTGAGCAGCTTCGGAGAGGTGGTTACTGACTTGAAACTGTAGTTTTATTGGCCACTAGGGGTCATTTCCATAACTCCTTCATTTGTCCTCGGAGGAGTGGTTTAGGGCAGTGACTTGTGGTTTGTTGGCCAATTTGGGTCATTTCCTGTCTTATCCGCCCCTGCTATAAAGCACAGCTTTTAGATTTGATTTAGCCGATTTAGCGGAGTTGCTACTGTTGCACACTAGGGCAGCTCGGTTAAGCAGGTTTAAACTATTCGGCTACCTAAAGTCCACTCTTCAAATTTTCCCTTAAAACTACCTTAACTATACTACTGATCTAATCAGCGTATCCTATAATTAAAAAGATCATCTCTACTTGACTCCAAGTAGACTATTCTCTATCTGTTAAACGTAGCACTTGCTCCTACATTGATACGGCACTCTTGTCATAGATAGTACCCCAAAAAGGCAACCCCCATTTCTCGGTCACCCACGTCCCCGAATCTTTTTAAAGTTTTTGTCTATTCCTTCTAGCATGTCGAGGGATCAGTTGCTAGTGTCCTCTCCTGCTCAGCTGGTGAACCTGGGAATATTGAGGCAATGTTACAATTGCCTCATGTACACAGACAACCCTCTCCTCCTCCCACAAAACACAAATACATGCGAGAGATGCAACTACGGCCAAACTGGAGGCTGAGCTCTCTCAACATAGGACTGGCAAGACCAGTCAGGAGGAGAAGGTTACCACACACACTATAGACCCAGTCTCACATATTACCATTACAACCTCAAATCATACACATAAACACACAAAGACATGGAGGCTCTGATCAAAATCTACCAAAACAGCAGAGGCCACCAAAGCAGACACCCAAACAACCACCACCTCAGAACACAACACCTGCAACACATAGACCTCACAGTCAGAGTGTCAAACAGTCACAGCCCTTAAGGCCAAACACAATGCCAGACACACTAGTCATTGGTGACTCCATAGTCAGACACACTGACGTCCGCCACCAGACTGAGTAAGGAGAAGGTCACAGTAAGCTGCCTGTCGGCGCCAGGCCGCAAGCACTCAGGTCTCTCAACAGCAGGTACAAATATGATTCAGTCATTGTCCACGCTGGTGTAAACGACCTGAGACACCTCCTTGGACTACATGAAAAGAGACATTGAGGAGCTCTCTGATTATGTAGCCCAGACAGGTATGACCCTGACCTTGAGCAGTATCCTACCTTCACCAAGAATGATGCCACAATACAGAGATAAGATGATCAGCTTTAACAATTGGCTTAAACACTGGTGTCATTCAAAGGGGATCCAGTGTCTGTCTGCCTGGGATGACATGCTGGACAAGCCACGCTGCTTCAAGGGACGGCTTGCACCTGTCACCCTGGGATTCCGGATATTGGCAAAGGCTCTTGCCACCCCATAGTGCCTTTTAGGCAAGGCTCAAATTCTAAACATACCACCCTAGAACACAAAAAGGAAAAAACTAAGGGTAATGCTGCTCAATGCCAGAAGTCTAAATCTCAAAATGCAAGGCCCTTCTCAGTATGGAGAACATCGATGTCTGTGCTGTGACAGAAACCTGGTTCAAGGCTCCTGAGAGCACCCGCGCTATCAGGTTTTACCTCATATCATGCTCCGCCCCAAAATCTGGACAATACCAAGAAAGGAGGGGGTATCCATATTCATCAAGGACACCCACACCTCAAGACTGGTAGCACGCACGATGCATCGGAGACCATCCAGGTGCAATTAACCATAGGCAAGACTGCTCTGCAAATTGTAGCATGTTACAGGCCACCCTCACAAACTCAGGAACCTCACATGGCCTTCCTGAAAACACTAGAGGATAAATGTATCACCAAACACCATCATACTAGGTGACTTCAATTACCCTAATATAGACTGGGAACACTACTCAAGCCCAAACACCCTAGCCCAAAAGTTCCTGGAATTCATAAACTCAAATGCCATGGAACAACTAGTCACCATCCCCACAAGAGGAGATAACATACTTGATCTCATCATCACGAACATGGGAGCACAATATTCAACACCGGAGTGTACCTCACTGGTGAGATCAGACCACAAACTAATCTCGCTGGAGGTCCTCATCCCACCCCACCTGAAATAAAAAGACCACAGTAAAGAACTTCTCAAAAGCCGACTTCACACTTCTAAAGACTAGTGTGGTCTCCTTTAAGGCCCGGAAAACAGTACTCAAGCCGCTGAATCACTTACAAATGCTTTCTACCAGCACCTGCAGGACTGCATGGATAAGGCAATCCCAAGCAAAACAAAGACTCTTTGTACCAAAGGCAAGCATCCAGTCTGGTGGACCCCAGCCATAAACAAACTCTACAACAAAAGGAGGAAGCTACTACAAGATAGAGCAAAATCCTTAAAAGGTAAGACACCCTTGATCACTATAAGTAAAAACTAAGAGCTCTCATAAAATCATCCAAAGCAAATTTCGAGAGAAAAATAGCTAAAGACTCAAAAGACAATCATAAGGCCTTCTTTAGCTATGTTAGAAACCTGGGAGGAAACTCCCAGATATGCTCAGAGCTAGTTCAAAATGATGTGAAGATTACTGATCCTACAGACATTGCCAACATACTGGCTGACAGGTTCAGTGCAAACTTCTCCCCTCCCCCAAAAGGAGAGATATCTATACCAAACGATTGCAGCCCCCAAACATCTCCAGCCAAGTGAGAACTGCTCTCTCCAAAGCAAAAACACAGCATCCATGGGACCTGATGGTGTCCCGGCTGTGTGCTCCATGAACTCAATGAGGAATTAAACCCACAGCTAGGACAGCTGTTTAATCAAAGTCTTACCTCTGGATACTGCAACTGTGGTACCACTTCACAAAGGCGGTGCCTCCACCGACCCTGGAAATTACCGCCCATTAGCTTGACAAGCCTTATCTGCAAAGCCATGGAGAGGATCATAATGGACCTCATAAATAAAGACATAGGGAATTTGCAGACTTTGGATCCAACCCAGTTTGGCTTTGTCAAAGGCAGATCATGCCTTTTAAACTTGGTTGACTTTTTCGAAACAGTCACCAAAGCCATTGATGAGGGAAAGGCAGTCCATACAGCCTACCTCGATCTGGCTAAGGCCTTCGATACAATACCCCATTCGGGTATCATTGAAAAACTCATCAGCTTAAATGTCACCCCATACATCACAAGATGGGTTGCAAACTGGCTGAGTGACAGAACCCACAGGGTCAGAGCTGCTGGCGCCATGTCAGACTCAAAGCCTGTCACAAGTGGTGTCCCACAGGGCTCAGTCCTGGGCCCACTCTTGTTTGGCATCTACTTTTCCGAAGTACAAGCAAACACAGGAGGGTTATGGCTGACAAAGTTTGCAGATGACTGCAAACTGGGCGCCATAGTAGAAAACACATCTGACACAGATATCCTTCAGAAGGGTCTCACAGAAACGGATAACTGGTGCCAGAGCCACGCCTAAAGTTAAATGCCAAAAATGCATAGTCATACAAAAACAAGGTTACCCCTAGCTACCAAATAGGTGGCAATCCACTGAGCACAGAAGAAGTTATCAGGGACCTGGGGACCCAGGTTGATAGTAGTCTGTCATTCGACACCCATGTAGCTAAAGTAGTTAGGAAGACCTTCTACATTGCCCACCTTATCATGAAGGGATTCTCATCTAGATCAAGGGAGGTCATAGTCTCCCTTTACTCATCACTCATCAGACCAATGATTGAGTACAATGCCCCATTCGGAATGTATCTGACCCGACACTTGCAGCAGCTGGAGAGGCCACAAAAGTTCCTCACCAAAAGGATAAAGGGTCTCAAAATCTGTCCTATGCTGCCCGACTGAAAGAACTCCAGCTCTATTCAGTACTACCGCTTGCTCAGAGGTGACCTTTGCCTAACATACAAGGCCATGTCAAACCCAGATTTGATGAATATGCTTCACCTCAAAAATCTAGATCCATCAGAGCCACAAGGGCGGAGACTTAAACCTTGACACGGCTATTAATAGGACGTGCTGGAGGGATAGATTCATCACCCAAAGACTCCCTATGCTGTGGAACAAAATCCCGGTACATGTGAGGCAGAGCACCTCGCTGGCCTTGTTCAAGAGAAATCTTGACCAATGGATGGGAGATCGCAGATATACCCCAGGGATTACCTCAGTGTCACTGCTCGACAGAGGCACAGAAAAATAATGGGTATAGTTCCCCATACTAAAGGGGTGGCCTAAGCCACAAAACGATGGGCTAGGCTTGTAAATGCCCTCGGGCAGATAGCCTAGTATGAACCTATGAACCTATGAACCTATGGTAAACATGTGAATAGATCTCTGTTGTCGTATTTCTTTCATCTGGGACTTTCTCTGAAAATTTCATGTCCAACTGGCAAGCTCAGAATCCTTTCCCTATAGGATGCATGTCGACACTAGGCACATGCTGGAATGCTGGTAAAAGATGAACATACATCTGCACCATCTTCAGAGCTTTCTTGCTCTGAATCAAAGTATAACTAAAACACTAATTTTATAAAGTAATGAGAGAAAACCCTGACCTATAATGACTAATGCAGGGTGAAATAAAATAGCATAAAAAAGTTTTACAGTGGGGGGAGGAAAAACTTTACGTACTGCTCCACTTCAGTCAAGTTAAAACTGAAGAGGATAGCCCACTAGGGGGAAGGAGACAGACAGTATTTGCACTACAACAGTAATCTATTTGAACATCTACTGCTATGGTAAGTTACCAACACTTTGTATTACAATAGTGATTTATTTGAACATCTGCTGTTATAGTAACTTACTTACAAAACTGCACTATTATTTTCAGTACATCACTGTTATAGTATTCCATACAGTCCCACAGCTTAGTTAGACTGGACTGAGTAAGTGGAAACTCCCTCCGAGTTTAGGATATCATGAGGGACAGCCCTAAAAAAATCCTATCCCTGCTCTAGACTGAGCAACCAGTTTGAAATGCTTAGTGAAGGTGTGGACAGAGCACCAAGAGGCAGCTTTGAGGATAGTTTTAGAATGTCCACATTATATGAACATCCCTAATGCAGCCACTGCACTGGCAGAGCAGGCCTTAAGATGCAAGAGGTTCATAGCTGTATAGGCTAACGACCCCTTGGGCCTTATGAGCCTAACTATTCAACCCAAATGTGGCTCACAAATCTGTTTTATATAGGGGGTGATTTACTAGCTTTCTCTGTCCATCAGGGACAGAGGCACTAGACCAGGGTTGAATTTCTGATTACTCATTCATTTGTCCAAGTTGCACTTAAATAGGGTTAGGGAGGAACTCGGCTTCACATGGATAGGAAGCTTGTTCCAGAGAACGTGAATTCTCTGAGAAACATATCTGTCTCTCCAACATGTCCTATTTATATTGTAAGCAAAATTTAGGTCTTTTGATCTTGTAATTCTGATGCTGTTTGTTTGCAAATATGCAACAGGTTTATCACAACAGGGGTCCAGGGATGCGTTGTATCCAAGAAAGATCACCTCTCAGAAATCTGTAGGATACTGTGTAAAGAGACAGGCCTGAGACGATAACCATAGGGCATTGTGTTTAATCCTTGTATTCTTTTTATAAGGAACTTTTGTGGATGTTCCAGTTGCTGATGTGTCTGGTCAGGTACATACCAAAGGGGGCATTACAGTCTAGTATGGGTCTGATAAGGATCAAGTACAGTGGTACAACAACCTTTCTGGCCATAGATGCCATGCTCTTACTTGAGATGAGCAGCATTGAAGGATTTTCTTACTACCTTGGACACATGCTGGTCGAAGGCTAGTTAATTATCTACACAAGTTCCCACATCCCTGAGTGCTGAATCAGTTTTTAGGGTTGTTTTACTGGGATGGATCCAGTGACTGGAGGTATCCTATGTCCTTGCTTGTGATTTCCATATGATTTCCATGATAATTCTGTCCATGGCTTTGCAAATAAGACTAGACAGACTAATGAATTTGTAGTTTCCAGGATCTGTTGAAAGGTCCTCCATTATGAAAGGTGTTGTCAATTTCAGTCCTCCATTCTCGTGGCACAAAGCCTGTTTTAAGACGAGAGTTAAATAGTGACTCCTGAGGTCCTGATAAGTTGTATTTTAGATAGTTCAGGAGGTATCCCAGGATGTTACTGAGGCTCAATGAAGCTGTGTTCTAGGCTTTAGCGAGCCCAGCCAGTATACGCTCCCTAGTTATTGATGACTTACTTACATGGGGTGGCCAACTTCCCAACAGCTACTATAATGAATTTCTTGGTATAGAGTTCTAAGCCATAGCTTTGGCACCAAGCATTTATCTGTGTTGCACCTTCTTGAAGGGTGTGCTTGTCTTGGGCAGATTCAATAACTGCACCCATTCTGCAATCATCTGTGAACTTGGTTAGCCAGATGCCTTTGACATTGGCTTTGATCTCTGAGAAGTAGATGCCAAAAAGATGTAGGCCCAGCACACAGCCCTGAAGGACTCCACTGGTGACTGGCTTCTTTGTAGAGGTGACCTCACAGCTCTTAACCTCTTGGGTTCTATATGGAAGCCAGCTAGCTATCCAGCATGTTTAAAGGGGTTTATGCATATTTTTTTTATAACACCCAAGTAGGATATTGTATTGAATGCTTTAGCCAGATTTAGGTAGGTAGTCTGCACTGCTTTCCCCTCATCCACTGCGTTAGTGACCTTTTCAAAGAAATCCACCAGGTTCAGTAAGCATGACCTTTCTTTGACAAAACCAAACTGGGATGGATCCACTGTGGGGGTCTCCATGTCCTTGTTGATGATTTCCATGATAATTCTTTCCATGGCTTTGCAAATTAGACTAATGGATTTGTAGTTTCCAGGATCTGTTGAAGGTCCTCCATTATGAAGGGGGATGTCTGTTGCAGTCCTCCATTCTTGTGGCACAAACCCTGTTTTAAGACTAGTGGTAAACAGTGACTCCAGAGGTCCTGACAAGTTGCATTTCAGTCTGTTCAGGAGGCATCCTATGATGTTATCAGGGCTCATTGAGCCGGTATTCTTGGCTTTGGTGGGTGCAGCCAGTACATCCTCCCTACTTATAGATGGAGGGATTGTACTTGAGGGTATTTCTTGGGGGTGGTTGGGGGTGGGATGGGGTAAAGTTGTAAATTAATTTGTTCACTACCAGGTTTGATACATTTCCATTCTCCGTGAATGTGGCACCATTAACCGCCAGTTCAGCACATTGCTGTGTGCTGTCCGAGGTTTCTGACATAGCTGTTGAAGGCCTTATGGTTATATTTCACCTGGGAGGTTATCTTAACTTCATACTTGTCTTTTTTTGACCTAATTAGCCCTTTTAGTTGCCTATTAGTTTTTATCTTTATTGAAATTATCATTCCCGATTTTTGCCATAATTATTTCCTTTTGTTGCATACCCCATTTAATTTTGGATGCAGTCTGGGTGTTTTGTTTCTGGGGTTAGCTCTGGGCTTACTTCTGGTCAAACTGATGTTTAATTTAAGGAACACCTCTCTCTGTTTAACATTCACTCCTCAGAGTCTGTCCCGTACCTGCCTAGGTGCTCTGCTACAGTATTCAGATGTGACAGAATGTAGACTGACTGAATAAAAAGATTATGTTGAATGGTTACTTTCAAAGCAATCATAGTTAGTCTGTAAAGGAGATACGATTTTGTCACATCTTGTTTGTATATGTATTATATAATATTGTTGTTGTCTGCCATAACCTGAAAAGTACTATGAGTCCAAAACTGGTGCAGAACTTTAGGTCCATTGAGCAAGGGCTTCATTTCCTTGATACTGATACGACTATTTTTGAAAGAAGGGTTCCATTCACCCTAGAACTTGGTTCATTGCAAGCAGTTCCCCAGACAAAGCTCAAGTCATCTGTTGCAATGCTGTGGGTTGGCTGAGGGTGTACAAATGAAAGCTCCTAGACTGCAGTCTACCTGTTTGGCCTATCAAATCAATTTCTAGACAATACAAGGAATGATTAGAATTTGTTAGTTGACACAATTTTGGTGCTGAATCCAGAATGACCCGAGATACCCCTTGAATGTCCTCATGTGAAGCCTGCAATAAGGGGCCATGAAGAAGGTTGAAGTCATGAATGTGATGGCTTTTAGAAACTCACTGGTTAAGGCTGATTTCTATTTTGCTAGATACAGAAAGTAGGCTTTGTGAGTTAGTGTTTCTTTTGGACGTACAAAAGTAGTTTTAATTGTGGTGTCTATTAGGCGGTCTAGAAAAAGCAAATAAAACACTCTGGAATAAGGAAACTGAGAATTTCTTTAGAAGAGAAGAGAAAAGTAGGACAAGGGTCAACAGAGCTGGTCTGTATAGACAGATATATATACTGCTGGAACCCAGACCGTTAGTGCTAGAGTTTCCTTACCATTAATTAACTTGCCTAACTGTTATTGTTTAGTTTTAGTCTGCTTGCAGAAGACAGGCTCTGGTTTTGAGGGCAATTTATGTCGCATCTAGGTACCAGAGAGAGAAAAAGTTTTTTATGTCTCGCATGACTTTACCACCTTCTTCCATCATTTTGATAATTTCATCTGAGTGGTTCCCAAACAGGAAATCTCTGTTGAGTGGGGTATTCAACTGTGCCTTAAAATCTTCAGGAAGGAGTAGTAGCCTTAGCCAAACATGCCTCCAAATGACACAGCAACCAGAAACATCTCCAGAAGCTGCATGTATGGCAGCATACCTGTATTTAACAGAATGTTTAGTTATTTGTGAAACAGAATGGAGTATCTCTAGTAAATTAGATCGCATGCCTTGATTGTGAACCTCAGCCATTTTCTGAGCTGTGCTACCTAACATGGATAAAAAAAACTTAATCATGTGAGTTTGGCAATTAGTTGTCCAGAAAGACAGAAAATAAGGGTTATAAACATTTTACCACATCAGTCTAGGGCTCTGCTTTTTCTGTCATTAGTTTAGAGCAGGATTCAGCTTTGCTCCCTTCTAAACAAATTGTAGGAACTGCACGGTCAGCAATAGGGTTTTTATGGAAATGTGTGTGATTCCTGTACCCTGTAAAACTGTTCACATCTGTTTAGAGCAGGAGGTTGAGAATTAGGAGAAGGAGAAGGTGAAACAAAGCCATCCTCTAAGGCTCTAAGCACATGGGAAATAGTACCTGATTTGGGAATATCCACATGAAGGAAATCAAAATATCTGTTTTGAGTGTCAGACAAATCCCTCTATTCTCATCTGAAAAAAAAATCCTTCATTTTTGAAATGGTTTTGTGAAAGGAAAACTCTTCATTAGGGGAGACAGTAGAAGGAATATTTCCTACATTTGCTCATAGTCTGAAGGAGGGGGAATTTGATAAGACATATTCTAAACCTTCTGCTTCCAAAGCATCCTCTTCCACAGAAGAAGATTGTCTTTTCCTTTTTGAAGAAGGGGAGTGTGAACAAGTTTGTCCTACATGTAAGGTCTAAGTAACTTTTTAAAAACCCTGATCCAAAGAAAACCTGTCCTCCTGAGAAGTCTGAATAGCAGATCTTGCAGAGGAAACTGTCTTAGGAGCAGGAGGAGAATGAGATAAATGTTCACCTTCTTTCAACATCCAACTGAGGTTCCTGAAGTAAGAGACAAACCTCCACACTACCACCTTCAGACTATTCCCTCACAAGTACCTGCTGTACACTCCCTTAATTCTCTGAAATAATGACTCTTGGTTGAAGGGGAATCAATAACAGGCGACAAACTGAAAGATGGCCATAGCGGCCTCCAAATGGGCAATGCTAGGTAGGGAGCTGACAGATGGTCCAAGGACTGCAAAAGCACCTCACTGCAATCTGCCATTTGTGACCCTGATGAAGAAGAAGAGGTCCTAGATGAGTCACCCTCTTCTTTTGGTGGCTCGTCCTTAAGCTTCATTTTTTTCTGAAGGGTAAAAAGACTAAGCAGAAAAAGTGGATGACTTACTACCTGGTGCCAAAAGAGACAACTTCCTGTTGTCTAAATCACTCTGATTGCCCCTTAGGTGGCTTCCTAATGCCTTAGAACAAATCCCTGACAGTCTTTACAAGATTTTACTACGTGTTGAACCCCTAAACATAAAAGATAACTAAAATGGTATTCATGGTAAAGAATTGCAATTTCCATTTTTTGAGACAGTCATAACAAAAATTATAACAAAATCTACGAAAAGGGAGAAAACTTAGAACAAAACCCCAAATGGGGTACTTGTCTTCTTCAGCTTTGGAGGCTATGACTAACAAAATGGAATGCTGCTTGTGACATTGATGGATGTCTGCATTTAAGAACAATGCAAAAAAGTTGTGAAGATGCTACGGATATAATCTCCTTTTATACTAGCTTGCTGCTTTATGCTTAGAGTGGATGTACAGCTCACAGGAGAAGGATCTTGAATTTTGGCAGGCTGGCTAGCTGGATGGGGCCTTTGTGAAGAAAGTTACAGAAGTAAGGACTAATGCAACAGTGATCTAATGAAGAACATTCACAGATGTCACTAAGACTACATTAAGCAGAACTGGAGAACTCAATCAACATCCTGATTTTCTCTACCTTTGAATCTTTGTTCAAAGAGGAGAAATCAGAGTGGATCTTCAGGCTCCAGTGTCAATTTGTATGACTAAAATAAACCTTAATTTAAACTCTTTAAGCTTGACACATTATGCATCTTCTCTACCACAACCTTGATTAACACATTTTTATGCAATATTGCAAATAAATGTAAAGGCAGCATTGAGTAATAAAGTTGAATTTAGCAGTAGGTTTTCAGGCAAACCATTTCCGTTATCAGATTTATCTGAAAAACTGTCATTCATTATATACTACACATTTGATATTATCTAAAGGCCAACAAGTAACATAATGCTCTACCAATGATCTTTCCATGGGTATATCACATGGCTATTTAACGCTTCATGGCAATAACTCAAAACTCCACAAACATAAAAAAGTATTTATCTAAAATCATCTGTCTTATTTTTTTTCCATTAACAGATATAAACATGATTTTGCTGAAAACTTTTCATTTCAAGCCCCCTACCAATATGGGCACTTATTTTACATTGAGAGAGACACTGCCCCTTGATGTAATGAAAACACTGACCTTCCCCCTAAATACACTGCTATCAAATTGTTTAATACATAAAAAGCAAAATAAGTCTTATGCAGCACTTTACAGGTATAGCTATATAAAACAGTGCACATTTTTTATTTCATAGATTCCTTACATGGCCTGATATTCTATATTTTAAGCTTCATTCTGTTTCACTAGCATAAAAAGACTAGCAAGAACCCACCGTGACATAAATGAGCCATTTTCTGTTACAGCCAGAATAGCCTTTTTTGTATCAGAATGGGTTATTTGTCTTTATATGAAACATGACAGCTAGAAAAAAATGCACATTTACAGACTTCCTAAAATGCTGGTGTTAATTCCTCCTTTACTGACATTTACTTGAACGTCTAAAAAAAACATCTTAACATAAGCCGTCTGGAACTTAAACATTAGTGGTTTAAAAGTAATTTCTAACTGGTGACCTAACCTATTTAAAAAAGGTTATGCAAAAACACAAAATGTTACACATTAAAACAACACAGTGGTAAGTGTCACAATAACTCTAATCAAATTGTCTTTATAATCTGAATACTTAATTAGGACATTGCACAGAATCGCAATGCAAAGATCATGGGAAATGTTTATAAAGAATCTATATGTACAGCCCCCTAGCATAATTTCATTCCTGGCTAAAAATAATAAAACAAATGTTCTTGTCTTTTAAAAAAACAGAAATTCAGCCAACAACCACTATTAATCAACAAAATATGATACTGCCTCGGTGATATAATTATGCCTAAATACTACCAGATGCACTGAGGGGTCACAGAGATTTTTTTAAAATTTTAGGTTCCCCAAATAAAATGTCACACTTAAGCTACTATGTAAATAAGAACATTCATCTTCAGTTATGCAGTTACTTAAAATAAATTCCTATAGTACTGATGGATATTGCATTGTAAAAAAAGCCCTCATAATGCTACTTGGGACTGCCTGCCCATCTTGTAACAATAAGCGCATCACAGATGCTTAGTATTCTACATCCAGTAAAGCTACAGCACCTCCTTTGTCAGAACTTCTAATTGCAATATTTCTGATGTCAAAGGACAGTTTCAAGAAAACTACTTCAACGTTCATACAGTTAGCATAGCATAACCATTTTTTTCTTAATATTACTTTATGTCACACTCACAAGCTTTTGAAAAAAGATGACTGTAAGATGGTAATGTCAATTGAAATGAAACCAAACAATGTTGTAAAACTATTTTATTTTCATTACTAAACATTTCAGTACTTTTCACTTATCTGTATAAATAAAAAAATAATAATAATGACTGTGGTAATATCTACCCAGTTAGACGGCACACAACTGAGGCCTTTCTTGAATACCCATTTTCTGAATATCATTCAGTTCAGAATGTTTAGACACATTAATAATCTCCAGTTCAATGCAGACATTCATAGGTATATTGTATAGGTCAAGGATTGTATACCATTTTTGATAGTTTCTGTACTGTTTGTTACCAAATTAACAGAAAAAATATGTTGTATACAATAGCAAAAGATGAGAAATTAGAAAAAAAATGGGATGCAGTAAGACTAATTCAAATGTTTCTGGTGAATGCTACAATGAAGCACAGCAGCATCCAAGAAAACTACAAAGCATGGATAATCTCTTTCACATGGGCAGTGGCTTCCTTAAACAATTTCAAGGAGAATTTCCCCAAGTGTCTGTAGCCCGCTGAAGGGAAAAAAAGACAAACAGCATAAGGCTGAATGCTTTTCTCCATTGGAAATCATTGCAGGGGCAATTTCTAATTTTGCTCCAGTAATGATTCACTTTTTTAGACAGAATTCTTCCTTCTTCAAGTTGTTGCAACAGTGGAGATGGTATAAGTTTGGGGGTGTGGGGGCCTGCCCCCTGCAAAAACAAGAAAAAAAAGTTTTTCACTTTGTTTTAGGCATTTTTTTTTGTTCTTCAGAAATGCTGACTTTCAGGAATTCAACATTTCATAGTAGATAGAACCCATGGGCAGCACCTCCCTTGGGTAGAGGAGAGTCCTTCTATCTATACTTAGTCACTACATTCTGGTCAAAAGCAAAATTCCTTTTTTCTTGAATGTTATTTTGTTTAAATTCATACAAGGAAATGTAATTTAGCAGGAAACACTTTCATTAAACATCAGAATACCCAGTAAATGTCTTATGCTTTTTCAAACAATGGTGTTATAAAATATGGGATATTTAATAAATGTGAAATCATTCTATAATCTAGTTTTCTTTTATTTTGAAAGGGACTTAGTCACAGGCACTAAATAGTTAACAGAGCATTACTATTGCAATCCTCATCTAAGAAGGTTAACAGTCCCAGCTTTATTCCACTGTTGCTAAAACACACTACTGTGATAGTATCACATTTTGCCTGAAGCAACTACTACCAATACATCTTAACATACTCTGTACCTACTTATATGTATATGATTCTGGAAACAGTCTTAAATGTGTAATTATTAATAAACGTTAAATCAAACATGAAGAAACTGTCTTCTAAAATGCTGCAGTGAAGACCATATACTGTGACAGTACTCAGAAGTACTATAAAGATTAACATTGTACTTAAATTTCTTATTCTAAAAGTGATATCTGCTACATAGTATTAAAATAAAAAGCAATAGTGCTCTTTAAAGGAAAACACAGAGAATATAGTAAGGGCACTATTTCTGCAACCATACCAAAACTTTGAATAAATTCATTGTGTGAGTTTCCATGACAACCCACAAACTATACTGCATGCTGAATAGACATGACATTCTTAATACAACTTTTTTTTTTTTTTAGTTTATAACCAAACTTACCAGCAAATTGTAATCATCCTCATTATATTTGAACAGTCTCACCCCTGGGTTATTAGACTCTGTCTCCATAGCATTCCTGATAGGAGTTACAGCTGGAGCAACAAACAAAGAGTTGACAGGATTTCCTGGAAAAAGAATCACAGCACAGTAACAGTCCATTTCTTGCAAGTGTATTCTGTCTCATTTTGTTACAATTACTGGTAAAGTACTCTGCAAAGTTACAGAGTGGTATTCTCGTGAAAATAGAAAAATGACTATTAAAATATTTGCAGTTCTTGCCTGCAGAGCAAATGCATTTAATATATTTTAAATGCAGCCTGTTTTAATCACTGCAGTCAGCTTAAGTAACCACACAAAACAGGCTTACTACACACATTACAACAAGTCACTATCAATGGCAAGTATTAGTCGAACAGGAATAAAGTAATAAGATGAAAGGCAGTCTGCCAATACAGCAATTTATTAGATTAAAACAAATTAATGCAAGAACTATTCATGTAAAAATACAAAGTATAATACTCTTTCTGCACTAAACTTTGTCTGTGTGACCCACCGATGGAAATTCTTATACAGTGCACAATACCTGACAGTACAATCACTAAAATGTTGGTGACATGCTTTATCTCTTTCTCTGTAAACATGACAAGACTGCTTTGACTTTATTCTGTAAACAATAGAGCTACTGACATTTTCTGTTGATTAATGTAGAACCCAGTTACACCACAGCATACAAAACTTGGTTAGGGCTAAACCCGGAAAACAAAAACAGCAACTGAAAACATGCTGTGTTATCGGTATGGGTTTTCTCCATTAGCAATACCAAGCTCATAATTAATGTTACTGATATAAATATAACTTACACAGCCGTGCTGTTCTCCTTTCTCTATGTACTTTAAAGAGAAGACATTCTATCCTGCTGAAAATAGCAAAAGGTCATGTCTTAGGTTTAATAAATCTTTTTGAAGATCAGCATAAAAGATAGTGCACAATATTAAGTGATGTCCTTACATTCACTGCTGCGGTATTCTCAACAGATGGGATTCCCTACTGTGGAAGCCCAATGTCCGGCCAGTCTACCAAAGCCTACCACTGCTTTAAGGTATTCCAAACATCACCCAAATGCTCCTTGTGTAGTATAGGGCATAAAGGTGACCTTCAGGTGTACCATCTACAGAACCTCTTTGCCTCCAGTCTGAACATTTATTTTTACCATCAATAAGTTTGCCTATGTCCATTTTTTGCCAGCTGCATGCATTTTCATACTACGGGTAACCTATGCCTCTTTGCTGAAGCCTAGCAAGTTGCATATAAGTGCCCTGCTGGGGAGTTTATTTTTTCTTGACCGCTTTTTTTTTTTTTTTTTTGCTTTTTGGAGTTAACGTCATCCGGGAAGGGTAAATGCCGGCGTGGGAGGCTGATTCCCCATAAAGACCACCATGATAGGTGTCTATTTTGCCTTGGAGCTTCTCGTGACCATATGTTTTGTTTGACTTATCAGGTGTTCATCCCAAAAACCCTTTGCAGTAGGCTTTCTTGCTTTTACTTGTATCTTGAGAACCAGCGTCTTAAGCTTCTTGCTGAAGATACAATGGAAGGAATATTCCGCCCCAAGGGTCAGCCTTTAGGGAAGTAGAAGGTGAAGAAGGAAAGACCGGAATCTTCCACTGACCAGCCTCTGCCTGGTGATTCTCCCAAGGTCATTATGAACCTGGAGGCTCACCTGGCAATGTTGTAGGATTTCTCTGCGGCGACCAGGTTGGAGGCTGCTGAGGATCTGGTTGGCAGCACATTCAAAGAGGCTTTGCAGGCATCTATTTTGGACATTCAGGGGGAAACCACAGTTGATTTTTTTCCAAGGGGCATAGTTGAGGAAGAAGTTCCTACAACGGTTTTCAACCTGACATCCTAGGTCTGAACCTTCTCAGTTTTATAAGGGGGAATGTTTCCTTGAAAAAGAAACAAAAAAGCTAAACATGTTTTGTCTGCTCCTAAGGATCCTCAAAGTGAATGGCAAGCCTTTACATAGGGGCTATTTATGGCTTTAATGTCATTAAAGCCTCCTCAGAGGGGTTCGGCTCCTACTCCTACTTGGTCCTCTAACCCCCTCGAAAGGCCTAGTAAACATTTTTTTTTCTGAGGAAGAGTTGGATTCTGATAATGAATCCTTGACTTATCCTACTCATTTTCCTTCTCCTTTGGACTTTGGATCTGAGGAGGAGGAATCTATTAGTCCTGGTGTTCTTTTTGAGGAAATTTCCTTTGGGGACACAATCTCCAGAATGATGGTATTTTTTAAGTGGAATTGTGCTCAGGTCTCTGATATCCATAAGAGGTACTATGAGTTGCTACAGTTGGAATCTCCTAAGCTTGTGGCTATTCCTCCTGTTTTGGCTGCTTTGCTGGAGGCTTTTTCCAATGCCTGTTATACATCTGATTCTCTGGTCCTTGCTTCCAAGAAGCCCAATAGGTTTTATATGGTACCTGAGGATTGTTATTTTGGGTCTATATTATATATTCGAATGCTTAACTGTTTGAATCGCTAAAGAACGAACTGTAGTGATCGAACAGTTAAATGTTGGAATACATAAAAAACAATTTTTAAAAAAAAAAACACAAAGTAAAGGGTTTAAGAAGGGGGGGCAAGCCACCCTGCACCCCCCACATCCCCGCTACTTAAATATACCAACTCTGAGATCGCACTTCAGTGTGCTACAGTGCGGAAATGGAAACTTTCCCATTTCCTACACTGTAGTGCGATCTTGGAGTTGGTATATTTAAGTAGCGGGGGTGTGGGGGTTGCTTACACCCTTTACTTTTTCTTTTTTTGTTTTGTTTTTTTTTTAATTTTTTAATATATTCGAACATTTAACTGTTTGATCGCTAAAGTTCATTCTTTAGTGATTCGACCAGTTAAGCGTTCAGATACATAATACAGACCCGTTATTTTTTGTATAAATGTCCTGCTGCTGACCCCTCTGTGGTGTCTTAGTCTCTGATAAGACATCTCAGTTGCTTCCTTCACCCAAGTTATTACCTTCTGACAAGGATAGCAGAACCATGCAATGGCTGGGTAAGAAGGTTTACACTTCTGCTATCCTAGATTGTAAGGCTATTAATTATCAGACCCATATCTCTAGGTATGTGTTGGTTCTTCTTTCTCAAGTCTGTAAACGTCTTTGTGATTTTCCAGACTCTGAGGGTAAAACTACTGTTCTTTCCTTGCTAGAGACTTTCTCTCAAGTCATTTGTCATTCTATTAAATGTAGTTATGATGTGGCAGAAGCCTCTTCTAGGGCTGCTGTTTTTGGTTCAGTTATGAGGTGGTATTCTTGGCTTAACCTCTACCTGATGATATTAAGGCTCAGTTGATGGATGCTCCTCTGGATCCTAAACTTTTGTTTGTGGAAGCTGCTGTTGGTTTGTTTAATTCCCTTCAGGATAAGGCTAAGGCCTTACAGGAGTTTAAATGTGTTTGTTTCTCCTGTGCCTAAATTTCAGAGAGACTACCCCACTAAGCCAGCCTTTGTGCGTAGGCAATCTTGTCCTTTGACTAAATGTAAAAATAGTGGCAAATGGGCTCCTCCTGCTAAGGTTACTCAGTTTTCAGGGATTTGGAAGCCTTCCTTTCATGGCAAACCAGGTGCTGTATGGATATCCGTCTCTTCCCAGCCACATTCCTCTTTCTCTTTGCCCTGCTCTTTCACTCCCTATTTAGCCTCAGATCACTGAGAGTTATTGGGTTCTGTCTATCATTCATCAGGGGTACTTCATGGTGTGGAAATCCCATCCTCCTTTTATGGGCACTCTTCAGCCTCCTTGGGAACAACTTCCCTTTTTCCCAGAGGTTCTTCAAGATCTCTTCACTCAGGGTACTATTCATTTCTCTACTATTGATTTCTTTAGTGAAATATTACTGGGATTTTTTGCTAGTTTAAAAATTTATCAGAAGTTTTGTATTGATATCCCTGTATTTCCTACAAACCTGGGAGAAATCTGAAGGACATGCTTGTACACAAAGTATTTTTGATGCCACCTTCATCGATTTGCATGGATCTGTCTTTGTTTTGGAACTTTCCCATGTGGTAGTTGTTCCAGCTGTAAGTTTATAGTTGAAATTAAATTAATGTTTTTTAAACCCAATGGGAGATATAGCTGTAATACAGAGAGTATTGTTTATGCATTACAATGTCCATGTGGCTTCTTTTATGTGGGGAAGAGTAAAATAATGTTCAAGTTAAGATTACAAGAACACATAGGAATTGTAGGGTTGAGAGTCCTATTGCACAGCATTTTAAGCTGCACCATAATTCTGATCCTATGCATTTAAATGGTACTATTTTAGAGGAAGTTAATTTTAAATGTGAAAATGAAATAGAGATTAAACAGAAGTTGTTATAAAAACAATCAATTTTTATTCTTAAGTATGGCACTTTAATTCCCAAAGGTCTGAACATTGAATGTAACGGGAGAGTTTTAATTTAAATTATTTTTAAGTGTTATTTAATTATTTTATTGTTTAATCATTCGATTGTTTAATGGCTGAATAAATTACGAAACTGGATAATATAATGCTGTTAACTGTGTTTTGCTTCATTCCTTGAAGGCTATTCTATAGCTGAGGCTCTAGAGTGTATTAATCAATTTTCTCTTTGGTTCTTTCTGGCCTTTTGTTGTTTTGTCCCACAGGGGTAAAGGGTTCTACTCCAGACTGTTTTTAGTGCCCAGAAAAGAGAGCACTTGGAGATCTATTCTAGACCTCTCTCATCTAAACACTTTTTTGAAAATGCCTTCCTTTTGGATGTTGTCCCTTCAGACTGCTTCCTCTCTTGCTCCCTCAGGTCTTTATGGTGTTTCTGGATCTCAAGGATGTTTATCTCCATATTCCAATCCATCATCTTTTCAAGAAGTTTTTTCATTTCTCTGCTGCTTCCAGGCATTTTCAGTTCTCTGCTTTTCCCTTTGGCCTTTCTACTACCACAAGGGTTTTCACCAAATGCCTTGCTCCTGTGACTGTTTTTTTAGGCTTCAAGGGGTCCAAATATTTCCTTACTTAGATGACCTGCTGATTCAGGCATCCTCTCCACAGATCCTTTTGTAAAATCTTCATTTTGCTGTATCCCTTCTTCAAAGCATGGGGTGTACAATAAATTTCAAAAAGCCTTCTCTGACACCTTTACAGGACCAAGTTTTTCTGGGTTGTAGGATTCAGACAGTGCCTGTGCTTGCATCCCTGCCTCCTCCAAAGGCCTTAACTCTCATTTCTTTCTTTCATGCTCTTCTTCCTCTGGCTTCCATTACCACTAGGAAGTTCCTGAGTGCTCTGGCTTTCATGGCATACACCATTCCGATGCTCCCTCTAGCCAAACTTCATATGACAAAGTTTCAGTGGTTTCTGAAGTCAGTATAGCTTCAACATGCACATCCTCTAGACTTTGTAGTTCCTCTTCTTCCTTGTCTCAGACAGGAACTTCACTGGTGGATTCAACAGTTGTCTCTGAATCCAGGAATCCCTTTTTATTCCCCTCTTCCCTCTCAGGACTTGTTCACAGATGCCTCAGACATGGAATTGAGGGTGACACTTCTCCCTAAAGGTACAGCGGATGTGGTAGCCTCTTCAGCAGAAGGAGCACATCGGTGTCAAAGAGATGAGAGCTCTTCTGCTGGCTCTTCAGGCCATTCATCCTCTTTTCTCTCCAGAGTATCTCAAGATATTCAAACAGTACCACAGTGATGTGGTATATAAACAAACATGGAGGATCAAGATCTTATCTTCTTTGCTGGTTGGCACTTCTGGTATGGGATCTTGCTGTCATGTATCAAGTGACTCTTCAGATGGTTTATATCCCTTCTGGTCAGAACATTGTGGCACACACTCTAAGAGGTCCCATAAATGGATGCTTCACAGGGATGTGTTTCTAGACATTATCCACCAGTGGGGTACTCCTCAAGTGGATCTTTTTGCCTCCCCTCTGAACAGGCAACTTCCTCTGTTTTTGTGCCAGAGTCCCAGGTCCTTTGCTGTGGAAGGTGGACACCCTCTCACTTTCTTGGAAGAGAATGTTTCCTTATGCATTCCCTCTCCTTCCTCTTACTCCAAAAGTCCTGTTCAAAATTCAACAGGATGCTCTCAAAATCTTGTTGGTGACTCCCTTTTGTCTGAAACAGCACTGGTTCCCTCTACTTCTGCATCTAGCCAGGAGCAATCATCACAAGTTACCTCACAGGGTGGATCTACTCATAAAAGCCAAGGGATCTCTTATCCATCCCCGACTGTCCGTGCTTCAATTGACAGTGTGTATGGCAGGATTCAAATTCCTCATAGACAGCTTTTTTTCTCAGGACGTGCTGCAAGTCCTGCAGGAGGCCAGAAAACCTACTACTAGGAAATCCTACTTGTCGAAATGGAAGAGGTTTTCTATTTGGTATCGTTCTTGTAACCTGGACCCACTTACTGTGGATATTCCTTTGGTTCTCTCTATCTTATTTGTGTGAGCTGCTCAATGCTAGTTTGGCCTATTCATCTGTTAAGGCCCACTCATCAGCTATCTCTGTCTGCCTTCTTGTCCTCCTTTAGCATCTAGATTTGAGGTTAAACAATTTCTTAAAGGCGTCCTTAATATTAGACCTGCCAGGAAGCCTGTTCCTCCTCCCTGGGATCTTAGTTTTGTTTTGGAGAAGTTGATGCATGCTCCTTTTAGCTTGCTGCTTCAGCTTCCTTGCAACATTGTTTTTGGAAGACTGCTCTCTTGTTAACTCTTCCTTCTGCTACTTGGGTGTCTAAATTGCAAGCCCTTATGGCTTGTCCTCCTTTATTGATCTTTCATGAGGACAGGGTGTCCTTGCACACCAATCCTTCTTTTATGCCTAAGGTGGTTAATGAGCTATTTCTTACAGTCTGTTAATCTGCCTACTTCTTCCCCCTCTCCGCAATCTGACAGTGAGAGGGTGCTGCATACTTTGGATGTGCATAGGCAACTCGGGGTTTATCTGGATAAAATTAAGGCTATTAGAAAATCTGATAAGATGTTTCTTTTCATCCTAGATCTTTGAGACTAGCTGTATCCAAGCAATCTATTTCTTCTTGGATTTCAAAGGCTACTTCCTTTTGTTACACTTTTCATGGCAAGAACCTTCCTTCATCAGTTAAGGCTCATTCTGCCAGAGCTGTGGCTTCTTCTGGTGTGTTTTTCAAGGGCTTAGATACTAATTATTTTCCTGAATCAGCTACCTGGACTTCTGTGCATACCTTTACCATGCACTACAAGCTGGATGGGATCTCTAGAGCTAAGGCTGGTTTTGCTAGTGCTGTTCTTTATGGCTTTTTAAGGGACTTTTCTGTTCCTTCCTCCTCCGAAGTGTTCTCTTGAGCTTTGGCACTCTCCCATTTGTTAGGAATATTACAGCAGTGAATGTAAGGACATAGTAAAGTTGTGTAAAATCTTACCATAATGGTAGATATCCTTGCCCTCACTTCTGCAGTATTCACTCCCTCCCTCCATTCCCTTAGTCCTTTGCCTTCCTGGATGTACAGGCTACCTCTTGGGTTCCTTGGACTGGTGTTCCTACTGGGACAATCAGTTCAGTAGATGGTATGCCCGAACAACACCTTTATGCCCTATGCTACATAAAGAGCATTTGGGTGACTTTAGACATACCTTAAAGCAATGGAAGGCTTTTGTAGACTGGCTGGACTTCGAGCTTCCACAGCAGGGAATCCCATCTGTTGAGAATACTGCAACAGTGAAGGCAAGGACTGTTCTTACATGAAGGTCCAAAGGTCCATTTGTCAGCCATTTCTTCTGTTTTGCCCTTAAATTCTCCTTTGGCTTCTCATTTTGATATGTCTATTCATCCTCTTTTCAGTACGTTTCTCTGTTTCTTCCTTTCATTTTTAGTTCTCTGTTTTGCCCTTTCACCTCAATACTACCCCAAGGATATTCACAAAATGCTAGCTCTTGTGATTGCTTTCTGCAGGCTCAAAGGCATTCAGATCTTTCCTTATCCAGATAACCTGTTGCTTCAGGCACCTTTTCTCATTTGTATTTTCCAGGATCTGCAGTACACCATCACTCGTCTTCAAAGTCTGGGGTTCACTATCAACTTCCAAAAGTCCATCCTGACCCTCTCAGAATCACATGTATCTTGGATGCAGAACTCAGTGCCAATGTTGGATTCTCTTCCACCTCCAAAGGATTTGTCATTGACAGCCATCTTTCAGTCTCTTCTTCTTCTGACTGCCATGCCAGCCTGGGAGTTTCTTCAGACCCTGGGGTTCATGGCTTCTTCTATTCCAGTCCTCCCTCTTGCCAGACTGCATATGCAGAGGCTTCAGTGGTACCGGAAGTCAAATTGGCTACAGCATTGTCACCCTCTGGATTTCAGTGTACCTATCCTTCCTTGCCTAAAGAAGGAATTTGAGTTGTGGATTCAAAAGTTTGCTCTCAACCCCTGGAATAGACTTCCCATACATGTCAAGTAGAGCACTTCACTGGCCCTCTTCAACAAAAATCTTGATGAGTGGATGGGAAATAGAAAATTCATGCTGGGGATCACTCCAGTGGCTTTACTCGACAGAGGCACTAGGAACTAAGGTTGGGTGGCACGATGCCAGGGTAATTCTATGGGCTAGGCTTGTAAAGGCTCCAGGGCCATTAGCCTAGTACACACCTATGAACCTATGAACCCCAGCCTGCCCTTTCAGCCTTCAGTCCCTTCTCAAGAACTGTTCATCAATGCCTCAGACATGTGGTGGAGGGCTTCATGTGGTCATCTGAAAGTTCAAGGTCTCTGCCCCCCCATCAGACGTCAGACCATATCAACATCAAAGAGATGAGACCTCTGATTCTGGCCCTTCAAGCTTCTCACCCCATATTCTCTCCAGGCCCATTGAAGGTGTACACAGACAACACTACAGTGATTTGGTATGTCAACAAGCAGGGAGACACAATATCTTAACTCCTCTGCAGGATGGCTCTTCAGGTTTGGGAGGTGGTTCTCAGTTAACAGTTAACTCTTCAGGCAGTTTACATTCCTTCAGAGCACACTCTACTGACAGACTCCCTGAGTAGGTGTACAACACAGGCTCACGAATGGATGGTTCGCAGAGATGTGTTTTTGGATATTGTACATCAGTGGGGAAATCCTCCGGTAAATCTTTTTGCCTCCTCTTTGAAGAGACAGCTTCCTCTTTTCTGTTTCACAGTGCCATGCCAGCTGTTGTGGAAGATGGACACTCTTTTCTTTTCCTTAGAATGGGATGTTCCTTTATGCTTTTCCCTTCTCTTCCTCTACTTCCAAGAGTCCTGCAGAAGATTCAGCTGAACTCCCCAAAAATCTTGCTAGTGAATCCCTTTTGGCCAAGACAGCACTGGTACCCCTCTTAATGCATCTAGCCAGGGGCAATCACCACAAATTACCTGACCAGTTGGACCTCCTCACACAGGCCAAGGGGACTGCCATCCATCCTCACTTGGCCCCTCTTCAACTGACACTGTGGGTGATAGGGTTTTCACCCCTTTCAGGCACCCATTTTCTGAGGATGAGGTCAGAGTTTTACAGGAGGCAAGGAAACCCTCAACTAGAAAATCTTATATGTCCAAATGGAAAACATTTTCTGTCTGGTGCCATGCTTATAACCAGGACTCTTTTTCAATGGGGGTCCCTTCAGTCCTCTCCTATTTGTATGAGCTGCTCCAGTCTGGTTTGGCCTGTTCTTCCATGAAGGTCCAAAGGTCCATTTGTCAGCCATTTCTGCTGTTTTGCCCTTAAATCCTCCCTGGCTTCTCATTTTCAGGTTAGTTTCTTAACGGCATCCTGCATCTTAGGCCTCTAAGGAAACCTATTCCTCCTCCTAGGGACCTTAATTTTGTTTTGGAAAAATTGACTCAGGCTCTTTTTGAGCCTGCAGATTCTGCTTCTTTGCAACATTCTACCAGGAAGACTGTTTTGTAGCTGGCTCTTACTTATGCTCGGAGGTTTTCTGAGCTCCAGACCCTTATGGCCATTCCTCCTTTTTTGTTTTTTCACAGGGAACGGGTGTCCATTTGTACTAATCCTTCTTTTATGGCCAAGGTAGTAATTGTGTTATCCCTGGATCAGTCAGTACAACTCCATTCTTTTTTTCCCTTTTCCTCTGTCTGATAGTGAGACGGTCATACATAACTTGGATTGGCAAAGAAAGCTCATGTACTACTTGTCTAAAATTAAGGCCATTCATAAGTCTGACCAGCTTTTTGTTTCCTTTTATCCCAGAGCATTCAGTTTGGCTGTTTCTAAGCAAACCATCTCCTCCTGGATATCTAAGGCCATTTATTTTTGTTATTCTTTTCATGACAAATCTTTGTCTACTTCTATTAAAGTTCTTTCCACTTGGGCTGTTGCCACTTCTGGTGTTTTCTTCAAGGGGCTGGATGCCAATTCCATCCCTGAAGCTGCTAATTGGTCTTCAGTGCATACCTTTACTGAGCATTATAAAGCTGGATATGGTTTCTAGTGCCACAGCAGGTTTTGCTATAACCATTTTACATGGGTTTGCTGAGGGATCTTCTCGATCTTCCATCTCCCATTTTACTTCTTGAGCTTGTTTACTTTCCACTTAGTAAAGAATACTGTAACAGTGAATACAACGAAGAACAAAGACCAGGAACCCAATGAATAAAATGTATTCCTCTCTGACGTCTCGTCATACATTGCCTTCTTGGAGTACTGTAACAGTGATCTAGACAAAGCGCAGTTTTGTAAGATCTTACCACAACAATAGATGTCCTTCTCTTCACTGTTTCAGTATTCAATCCCTCCCCCAGAGCCCCTCTTGTTTGTTCTGTTTTTTTGTTTTGGATTCCCTTTTGGCTGAGAGTCTCCCCTTTCTCTTCTGTATTTTCTCCTTCTGGATGTGCATGGACTGCTTTGTCCTATGGAAATTGTTCTCTACTGGGACAATTTAGATCTGGGTAACTGTGTCCGTATGTTACTTTCATGCCCTACTTCTTGTGTGGGGAACATATGTGCAATGTACTATGCATACAAGATCATAAGGCTTTGGTATACTGGCTGAACATTGGGCTGTCTTGGGCGAGAGATCCCTATAGTAAAGAATATTGCAACAGTAAAGAGGGACATCTACAGTTAAAGTAAGATTTTACACAACTGTACGTTCTCAATTCTTTATGCTGCTTGAGCTAAACAGTCACATTGCTTAGCTTTTAAAGTTGTTGTTTGAGTTAGTACTACATCTTTCAGCCGTCTACCTGAATGTATTTACTGCTTCTAGTGTGTTAATTTTAAGCATATTTAAGCTTTGTTTGCTGAATAAATGAAGTTCCCCGAGTAAGTAACCAACAAGTAACTTGTGGTCATGAAATTCCACTAAGAATACCCATCTGTGGTGTTGTTTACTATAGTAATGCACTGATCTACAGTACGCCTTTATCAGTTAGTGAAAAATTACAGGTGTGATTAATAGATTTAAAATGCAGATATTTATGCATTATGAACTGCTTTTCTTTTAAACAAAGATATGTTTCCTAAAAATCTAACAATTTACTAGCTTCTGTAAAATACAGAAAATTGCAAGGCATTTCTTCTGCTAATCTTTCTGTGTCAAAAAAACAAAACAAAACACAACATAGGACTAAGCAAATACTTAAGGAAAAACATGGGGAAGGTCTCCTAAACTCAAATACATACCAAACAAATAAATAAATAAATGCATTTACAAACCTAACCAATTAGTCATGTCAAACATCTAGAACCTTTGGTAGGGCAGACCACTGGTATTCCTGGGTTTATTCTTTAGAATGGGGTCACACTGTCATAGGATGATAGATTTAATGTTCATTCACCTACCTCAAGAGACAATACTCACTGTACTTCCCCCTTTCCCAACACGCCATATTTTTTCAAGGAAATCTAGCGGACAGGAGTCACTGCTGTGTCAACCTGCATCCATTACAAGTGTGAAGAGTCAAGACAAAAAGAAAACACTTAGAATGATAGAAAGACAATCTCCTTTTCCATATGCTTATGCACAGAAACCTAGATCCAGCATTGATTTGTCTATGTAAAGACTCCACAGGCCATCAGTCTGTCTCCTGCTCCCTTTAGTTCTATGGATCCTATAATATAGGAGATGTTCAGGAGCCAGACACTGGGTATTCAGATGCCAGATCTAAAACTAACTACATCTCATTGTGAGGAGGCACACGATTCTTGGATGCCAGATGACTGGGCATCTGTATGTAGGACATCAGAACACCCTTTAAACACAGACTAAAGAACAATTTCAATTTAGAAAATTTTCATTTAGCAAAAGAGACTGCACCAAGCTGCAGTGCTGACTCTAAATCCTCTCCATCTACCACAAATACAGTAAAAAATGTAACATTGAACCCCAACTCCAGGGTTCTTCAGGTTCTGAGGGAAAGGAAGGAGACCACACGATAAACTACTGCAACCAGATGTATTCTCAGCTGGGATACAACATAAATAAAGATGTTGCAATTCCACTATCTTTCAGTATTCCCAATATATTTCTTTTAAAGACTCTAAATAACTAAAGAACAAACCATTTAAGTGCCCAGAAAAGCTCTCTTCCCCCTCAAAAAAGAAGGTATGCATAGTCAGCTTAAGGGTCTTTACTGACTGCTCATCATATCAAAACATTTTGGATGAAGTGGGACTTCAGAGAGATGCTCAGTCACCAGCTTCTAACCTGCTATGTTGTACACAGTGCCACGTGTTTGTCTGCTTGTTGGGTGGTTTGTTCGTTTGCTGTTTTGTGCCAAGTTGCCCGAATGAGTTACAAACTGATTTCCAGTGGTGGCAAAGGGAGAAAAACTCCACTAGTTTAAGTAACAACATACATTAAAATTAGAGCTAATGTTAATTCTGTTACTTGATGCACAAAAATACATAACAGCTAAATATATCTCACAACATTACAGATGATGACAATTGATGACAAACAATGGCACATTACAGGGAACAAAGTTATCTGTTGCCTTACACATAGTTTAATTTTTCTAGGAATAACTGAAACAAACTATTAGCGAGAAATAAGTGAAGGCATCGAGTGAACCTTTACTAGAAAAAATAACATACTCAAATAAAAAATACTTCATGCTGCATTTGAGCAGCAAGTTCAATTTCTTAATGTAATTACTGTAGTGAGCATATGACCAGAGTTATAAAAAATGAAAACGAATCTGGTATGAAAAAAGAATGCATTAAAAATGCACCAACAGAAAGAAAACCTTAAGAAGAATGCTAGGATATAGCTAGATTAACAATACTGGGAGCAGGGTAGAGTGAAATGACATATATATATATATATATATATATATATATATATATATATATATATATATATATATATATATATATATATTATATATATATTTTTTTCCTCATATGTTAATTTTTGAGAAGGTACATGCAAGATTGTGCATTCAAGGGAGTTTCTGCAAAATAAGGTGGCTTTAACTAGTTTAGTGATATTTACACAGCTAGAGCAATTGATTTGAGTTAGGTAATAAGCATTAGCTCTGGTTTTCAGACGTTTTTGCTAATAAGATTCTTTAAGTTATTACTTGTTACTACCACTCAAAACCTATACCTTAAGAAGTCAAGGCAGAGCTGGTCCTTCCTTACAAATCTCTTCTCTTCAGACTGCGGTCTACTAGATGTTCATCGTGTTACACTGCTGCAGTCATTACACTTGGGTTATCCTGCCATCAGGCGGTCCTGCAGTCGGCCAGAGTTCCAAAGTCTTGGTCCGGCGTTGATTGCTGTCACTTCTTCCCTGACGTCAGTGCGCCAGGGGTATATAAGATGCATCCGACGCCATTTTTTTCAGTCTGTCTTGCCGTGCGGTGCCCGTAGCAGAAGCAGTTCGCAAGTGCCGGTCGGCCGACTCCTGAGATTTTTGAAGTCGAATTTCAGATCCGAAGTCTTCAATAAAGCTAAGTATCCCGTTGGGGAAACTTTTTTCTTGCCTCAGACCGATGTCAGAAAAAGTTAATAATCGTAATTCTTGTGGGAAGCAAATACCTCATAAGGACTTTCACTCTTACTATATTCCATGCCTAGGCCTTGATCACGACGTCACTAGTTGTCGGTTTTGTGCTAGATTTAACAAATGCACTATAAAAAGACGTTTGATTTTGCTTTGCACTACTTTGGCCGAAGGTTCAATTATACTATGCCATCGGATCAACCGACGACCGCAATACCGAAAAAACGCAAAGACAAAGATAAAGACAGGCATCCGAGGTCCAAAACCGATGACGAAACCTCTTTTAGGCCGTCACTGGTTCGCCGGTTCTCAGTGAGGTGTTTTCGCAACCCCTGACACCCGCTACCTCAGAGCCACAGGCCGCCTCCGACTCCCACGTAGAGACAACTAGGCCTCTGGAAACTCAAGGTATTGGGCCTACAGAAACTAATCCTTCAGATGGGTCCGGAGCCGTTGAGCAGGCATCGGCTTCTGAGGGTGTTTTCAGACATTCACAACTTACCATTAAAACAACAGCCAAGACAAAAGACAAAGAAACAAGTACAGCATTCTCCTGGACAGTCCTCCATGCCTAAGAAACATATGCTTAAAATGGCCGAAGACCTCATTACTCTAATCAGGGGTTCCCATCCCCCTCCTGAGAAAAGGCCTAGGCAGGATACAGACTATGATTCCTCAGATCAGGTTTCCATTTCCTCTGATTCCTCTTCAGACCAGGGATACCCCCCCCCCCCCCCATGAGGACTCTGATGCTGAAGAATCTATCCCTTCAGCCTCTCCTCCTGAGGATTATTCTTTTGGGGGAAACTTTACATACCATAAGGGAGAATTTCCATTGGGAAAGTCAGGATTACTCAGAATCCAAGAAAAGGCTCAGGGATTTCCTTTTATTACCTCAGCACAGGCCCCTGGCTAGTCCGCCTGTGCTAGATATTGTGGATGATGTGTTCTCTGAATCCAGCTGATCTCCTGATTCTTTGCCCCCTGCACCAGCCAAGCCAGATAGGTATTATAGAGTCCCAGACTCTCACAAGTTTCTTTATAAAAACCCTTCTGCTGATCCAGAAACTATTTCCCAGGGTCCAAAAGGGGTTAAGGCTTCCATTGCAAAAAATCCAATACCCTCTGACAGAGATTCCAAAGCTTTGGATAGATGGGGGAAGAAAGTATACACTTCTACAACTTTAGCAGTAAGAGCTTTAAATTGCCAGTTTCACATGCTTAAGTACCAACAATATTTAATGGCTCAGTTAAAACAGAAAATGCTTGCAAGCTCAGAAGTTCCTGATTGTAAAGAAATGCAGGCTTTATTGCATGCAGTTGAACAGGTGGGAAAACATACTCTGCAATGTGGTTTTGATTCTTTAGAGGCCTCCTGTAGAGCTGCAGTTACAGGTTATGTGATTCGAAGACATGCTTGGTTAAAAGGACAGAGTTTACCTGATCATGTTAAGGCAAAATTATTGGATGCTCCTTTACAGCATGATACCTTGTTTGGTGTTAAGGCAGAAGAGGTGCTAAAGAAAATGGAGGATAAAGCTAAATCTATGCAAGCAGTCAAGGATTTCTTACAGGTACAGCCACCTCGATTTAGCAGAAATTGGCCAACAAAGAATTGGTCCTTTCCAGTGTCAGACAGTCCACAGAGAGACAGATACAGATGCCCAAGAGGCAGATCTCAACCCCAAGGCTCAAACAGACAATGACAGTGGGGCACCTCAACCCCAAAAGGAGGTGAGGACAAGTCTCAACCTTACAGGAAACAGTCACAATGACCTTCTCCTTGGTACACCAAGCACTTCGTTTTTGGAAGCCCCCTTAGGGGGAAAACTAGCACTTTTTTCTCAAAACTGGCAAACAATCACCCAAGACAAATGGGTTCGGAATGTTGTGTCTCAAGGTTACAGGTTCCACTTTCATACTTTACCAAAGCTAAAAGGAATGCCAGACCTGACACAAAATCAATGGGCAGAGGCAAAAAAACAAATTTCAGCCCTCATGGACATCAGAGCTATTCAAAAAGTACCACAACAGGAACAAGGACAAGGATTTTACTCAAGACTCTTCCTGGTCCCCAGAAAGGACAAGGCCTGGAGGCCCATACTAGACCTTTCAATTCTAAATACTTACCTGGATATTCCGAAATTCAAAATGTTGACATTACAGCAGCTTCTACCCATGCTGGGCAAGAAGGCTTGGCTTGTTACTCTGGACCTCAAAGAGGCATACCTGCATGTCCCTATCAGACAGAAAATTGCAGAAGATACCTTGGATTTAAAGCTGGTACAATGCACTACCAATTCTCTGCACTGCCATTTGGCTTATCTACTGTGCCCAGGGTCCTCACAAAGTGCCTGGCACCAGTAATTGCATTTTGCAGACAAAAAGGAATTCAACTATATCCATACCTGGACGACTGCCTCATTCAAGCAGAGACAAAGGACATTTTTCTACAGCATCTGGCATTTGTAAAAAGGTTGCTAATTTCTCTAGGGTACACAGTAAACAAAAAGAAGTCAAAACTAGTTCCCTCACAACAGATTACATTCCTGGTTGCCAGTTTAAATACAACGGCCCAGATGGCTTACCTCACACCAGACAAACAAGTTCAACTAACTCAATATTTTCAATTACTGGCAAAAAAGTCCCATCTCCCTGCAAGAAAAATTCTGCAGGCCCTGGGATTCATGGCATCCTGCATACTACTAATACCATATGCCAGACTGCATATGGGGAAATTACAATGGTACCTAAAAAGTGCTTGGACTCAACACTGTCACAGTTTCGAAGCAGTAATACCAATGATTCCCTGCCTACAACAGGAGTTTCGATGGTGGGCACAGGCATGTCACCTAAACAAGGGTCAGCCTTTTACCCTACCCACAGCCAGGCAGACTAACAACAGATGCTTCGGATTATGCCTGGGGAGCACACATGGCAGGAAAATGCATTCAGGGCAAGTGGAGCACAGACCAGATGCATCTTCACATCAATCAAAAAGAGATGTTGGCTGTTCAGAATGCCCTAACAACTTTCAAGGACCTTCTGCATCCAGGACAATTATTATTAAAAACAGACAACACCACAGTAATGTGGTACATAAACAAGCAAGGGGGCACTCATTCTTATCCCCTATGCAGGCAAGCCATGACCTTGTGGAACACAGCTCTAATGTAGCAAGATCACCTGCAAGCACAATTCCTGCCAGGAAAGAAAAATACTCTGGCAGACGATCTAAGCAGAAATATCATGGACCTCACGAATGGAAATTGAATCCACAAATCTTCAGCATGGTAACGCAAAAATGGGGATGCCTAGACATAGATCTTTTTGCCTCCCCACTGAATTGCCAACTACAAAAATTCTGCACAAGGACTTATCACAAACAAGCATGGAAAGTGGATGCTCTTTTGTTCAGCTGGAAAAACCTAAAAGTTTATGCCTTCCCGCCACTGCCTCTCCTTTCAAAGGTACTCCTAAAAGCCAGACAAGAAAACCCACAGATGATCCTGATTGCTCCAGACTGGCCACGCCAGCACTCGTACCCTATCTTAAGGAACTTAGCTCAAGGCCCACCGTGGATTTTGCCTCAAATTCCACAACTTCTGACTCAACAAAACAATCAGATCCTGCACGGTCAGCTCAAAACCCTAAACCTGGCTGCATGGCAGATTCATTAGTCAAACAGGCAACACCTCTCTCTAAAGCTGTTATGGATGTCATTTTGGAGGTCAGGAGGCCTAGCACCAGGAAAGCTTACTCAGAAAAATGGACGAGATTCTGCACCTGGAACCAGGCTCAAAGCCTTGACCCTCTTGTTCCAAACATTCCTCAGATTTTACAATACTTAACTGAGATGCTGGACAGAGGCCTATCCTTCTCATCAATTAAGATCCACGCCTCTGCCATTTCAGCACATTACAACATGGATCCTCCTTTATTCTCTCATCCCTTGCTAAAGCAGTACCTCAGAGGTGCTAAAAACATAAGACTGCCCCGGAGAGCACCAACACCAACTTGGGACCTCAATTTCATTTTGGAAAAACTGACCCTGCCACCTTTTGAGCCAGCCAATACAGCCAATCTAAAATTTTTATCATGGAAAACAGCTCTGCTCCTGGCAGTAACTTCAGCACGAAGAGTCTCAGAACTACAGGCATTAATGGCAGTGGAACCTTTTATAATTTTTCATCAGGACAGGGTTTCTTTAAGGACAAACCCTACCTTTATGCCAAAGGTGGTGTCTAGTGTGGCTCTTAACCAAACCATCCATTTGCCAACTTTTTATCCAAACCCCCAGAATAAAGGGGAGAAACTTCTGCATTCTTTGGACATACACAGGCAGCTACGCTTCTACTTGGACAAAACAAAAGCTTTCAGGAAAACAGAGCAACTGTTTGTAGCATATGCTGCAGGATCACAGGGCAAGGCTATCTCAAAGCAGACTATATCCAAATGGACAGGGCACTGTATTCGTTACTGCTACACACAGCATGGAAAATCAGTCCCAAATAACATTAGGCCACATTCCACCAGGGCAACAGCCACTTCAACAGCCTTTCTCAGAGGAGTACCTACCAAGGAAATTTTGGAGGCTGCAACTTCGAATTCAGTGCACACCTTTACCAAGTATTACCACCTGCCTCTTTACTCTAAATCCAGAGCAGGATTTGCCACTGCAGTTCTGCAGGATCTCATAGCCAATCCTAACTCTTTATAGACCAGCCACCCAACCTTAGCTTTGGGATTCTACCCAAGTATAATGACTGCAGCAGTGTAACACGATGAACATAGTACAGTTTTGTACCTACCATAAATGTAGATGTTCGAGTGTTCACACTGCTGCAGTCCAGGTTACCCTCCCTCCATCCCCTCTGAACTAGCTGGACTTATCTAAACCTTTCTATCCTATACAACCTTTGTGGTGTATTTGCTTGTAACTGAAGGTATTGTTTTTTTTTATTTTATATGTATATTTTTTATTAGCAATACGTTTTGCCTACCTACTTGGGGGCACCTGACATCTGGGGCAAGAAAAACCTGAAAAACAATGGCATTGGATGCATCTTATATACCCCTGGCGCACTGACATCAGGGAAGAAGCGACAGCAACCGATGCCGGACCAAGACTTTGGAACTCTGGCCGACTGCGGGACCACCTGACGGCAGGATAACCCAAGTGTAATGACTGGAGCAGTGTGAACACTCGAACATCTACATTTATGGTAGGTACAAAACTGTACTTTATTGCTTGTCTATATTGCCCCCAAACTATGGCAGTCACCTCCTCCTGATTTATCTGATCACATTAACTAATCCCCATTCAAGCCACAGGTCAAACAATACTTACTAAAGCAGCTTAAATGCAACTGTCCATCTAATGGACATGTCTCCTAAACCAATATCTCCAGCTGCATAGTACCTTTACCTTCCACATAGCTTACCCTTCCAATTAACTCACTCATCCTAAACTGTGATTCAACTTACCACACCATTAGTGTTCTATAACCAATATGTACAATTTGGCTCTTCTTTCATTGTACTTGTCTCTATAAGCTTTTTTTTTTTTTACTTAGCTACTACTGTCCATATCTCTACAACTTCTGGTCCTCCTGCTTAACTCTATTCTCCCTTTCCAGTTCAATCTACTTATGAAACCGAACATATCTGGTTTGTTGGATCTTCTACGTATACACTGCTTGTCAGATTTCTATGCTTACTCATAAATGTAACATGCTGTTATATTTATATTCTCTACATTGTCTTGTTATATTATGATATAACCCAGGCTTTGCCTGTAATTGGTCATTGTTTGACTAGTGTTCTACCTCAGTAAACAAATTTAACTCACTCATACCTAAATCAACTTTTTGTATACTTCCATTTCACACCCATATCGACTTAGGGCAGTCAGAACATTTTGGGGGTTGGCTTCTTTAACTAACTGATTACCATATAATAATAGGCAACATTAGAAAGAGTAAGGAAACAAGTAAGATTGTCAGTCTAGGATGTCCTGCTGTGGAGAAATTAATCTTTACTTGTTACTTATTATTCATATTTTCAAATGCATGTTCATATTTTCATAACTGAGAGACAGGTGTTACTGACAAGTATGGTGTGAAACAGCAATATGCGAGACAGGATAATTTACTGTCAGTGCTGGTTCATATCACACTACACTGGAAATACTGCTAGTTGTTTGCTAGTAATTATAAAAAATAAGCACTATTTCTGTATGCAATTAATACTTCAAAAAACAAGTGACTTACAAAAAACTATTGCATGACAAGTGAAACTTTAGATGTTGTTGAAGAAAACTGTCTTTTATGTTGAACGGCAAGTTGCATGTTTTGAGAGATATCCAGTATTACTTGTTTTGCTAATTATACAATTAATCATATGTTTTTATATTTCTGTAAATATCTCAATAATCATGCACTTATAGAGGAATTTCTTGTCATGCGAAAGCTTATGTCGGGTTAACAAAAATGTTCTAACAATATACGTCTAGGTTGTAGAGTTTTCAAGATATGAACATTTTTTGTGAAAGTTTACAAAAAACAATCTGGAGGTTGTGTACATTATAAAATATTATAGTATTTATGGAAATACAATAAATGTATTGACTATTATCACTGTAAAGAATACTTCTTACGGACAACATTACTATGTGTACAGTTTTAATGCTTTTTATTGTTCAAAAAATATTTACATTTCTTTATTTTTATGCTTTTTATATTTACTTTTCAGAAAATGCTCTGGAATGCAAGATGTGTGTAGGATGCTAGAGGTGTGGCATTCCATACCACATATGTACTAATGAGTTAAATAAAATAACTAAATAAAGTTATGTAACATATTCTTGACTCTCGCCATCAAGCTGAAAAAGGTGGTGTCTCCAAATGGGCTGTGACCTCATATGAAATGAGTAGTCAGTTTCCAGTTACAGTTTGGTAGCATCATGCTGAAGATCAGGAAGTGTATATGGTGTAAGTGATGTATGAGATCCAGCTAGTTCAGCTGATTCAGCTTCATATAATTTTGTTCTCTGGATCCCTGAACAGTATTACCTACTTCTAACTTGTGAGACAGTGCATTGTTTGGTCAGTAAATAGGATGGATACAGTTTGGAAATAATTAATGCAGAACTATTTTAACTTTCATGAAGGAAGTCAGAAAGGGTTTGGTTTTGTACAGATACTTAATAGTTTGACTTCATTTTTTATTTGTGTCACTTTTTTGACATGAAAACAAAAGTAATTGGTAACAACCCTAAGATACTTCACAGACTGGATTTGCTTGATTGGGAATCATTATGTGAAATAGTACACAATTTGGATGATTTGGACAGTGTATATTGGTGACTACATAAAATTCTAGATACATTTAATGGCAGCCATAAGACCTGAAACCAAGGTTCATGTTTTGAAAATCCTGACCTAGGTTTTTCTTCTGCTCTGGAAGGAGTATCTCTCAGGTATACAGGAGATGATTCTTCTGTGAAGAAAAAGGAGACCATCAAATAGAGTAGTTAGATGGTTTACATACAATGAAAAGATCAGTAGGCTTAATGTGCTCTTGAGAAGGTGGTAGCAGTCAGAGCACACAATTTTGCATTCTGATCCATAGCTTCTGAATGCCAGATAATTTCTAACTCACTGTAGTGTACGTGAATAAAGACCAGCACTATTGAAACTGCTGATGGGTGTGTCATGGAGTAAGCAGCATCAGCGACTTTGGACAAATCGAAGAAAACTGCTGAAATAACTTGTACAGTGTTAAGACCGTTTCTAGCAAACTCATCAAGTGGAAAAAAGACCATGCTGTCATCACAACCTTTCTGAAATCCATGCAGTGAAGGAGAAATAATGTTGTTTATATGAAGGAAGTCCATCAAATTAATTAAGAGCATGACATCTTGCTGAGTGCTGTTTTGTCATATCTTACAATGTCAGCAGCAGTTTATTGTCTTTTGAAATTTGTTTACTTTAGTCTTTTTTGGGGGGTGTAAATGGTTTTCCACAAGTTTCTTTTTAATTGCATTGGTTCTTTTGGAAACCTTAATCAGTAAAATTCTGTGTACTGCATCACTCCTCCTTAGACTTTTGATTGATAGAGTATAGTTACCTTTACAAAATTCTGGGGGCTGACTGTTCAGAACATGAATCACATAAAGAGTCTTGCATTACAACCAAACACCTAAACTAATGTCTTTTCACTTTTCCCGGTTAGGGGTCACCACAGCGGAACTCCGGTCCACTAATAATTGGCAATGGATTTTTTTACGGTGCCTAGTTGCCAGCCCAATGCCCAACCTTCAAATAAGGCACACCTACCTGTATGTCTTTAAATGTCACTCGACCATGGGGAGGACATGCAGACTCCACACAGAAGGCGCTCCAGCCGAGAATCGAACAGGAGAACCTTTTGCTGTGAGGCAACAACGCTAACCGCTGCGCCACTGAGGCTCCATTACAACAAAACACCTCTATCTGATAATTAAGGCAGGCTGCTAGGCAGCAAGTCTAGCTGTCAGAAATATTGACTACCAGACCATATGACATAGTAGCTATTAACTATTCTAAAAACAAATTGATGATCTCACTAAAGAAATATGTGATGTTTCATTTGGAGCAAAAGTGTCTCAGTAGCTAAGAAAGGATTGCATGTTGTATTAAATGAGATTATGATGTGAATATCTGCCTTAAAGCTGCTGCTTCTGGTTTTGTAATTAGAAGATATGCATGACTTGGGACATAACCTTTCCAGAAGGATGTTAAAATAAAATTAAAGAATGCTCATGTGATTAAGGATCAGAATATCAGAATATCGAGGAATAAGGCAAAACAATGCAGAATGCAAAGCATATGTTTCACATTACCACCCCAGAGGTATAACCGAAACTATCCTACAAAAATTGTCATCTTTAATACAAATAGTCCAGAAAAATGACAATTTCATAGGGGAAAAACACACACGCTCATGCACGAGCACACACACACACACACACACACACACACACACACACACACACACACACACACACACACACACACACACACCACAAAGTAGGAGGCATAGGGTACCAGGAGACTGTGTCAACAGTGAGATACTTCCTCCCAGCAACACAGATTAGGCTCTACCCAGCAAACAGAATGAAGTTCACCACATACCTGACCTTCACTATTTTTCATGCAGTGCAAATTTGGGACAGATTTTCCCTTTTTTCAAACAAGAGGAGCAGATAACAGCAGACATACTCTACAGTTTCGTTTCATAGGGTTCTGATACTCAGTTTGTAAACCATAACAACAGATTTACCTGTCAATTCTATACTTCTAAATCTCTTAGAAATTCTGTAAATAGAGCCAGCTACAAAACCAGGAAAAAAGGTTTGGCTTATGATTTTTTTGCTACTTACAAATAAAAAAGAAGGACAATTTTTCCATTTCCCGCCGTGATGGTGTACTTAGAGCATTAGGTTGTGCATGTAATAGGAGGTACTGTCCTGTAATCTCAATATCGTAGAACAGCTCAGAACTAAACTATCTACCAACAGCCCAGAACTATACTATCTACCAAACACTTTCATCTACAAGGTACTGTCCTGTAATCTCCCCCGACCTCCCTCTCAATATCGCGCTAAGGAAGAAAGCGATACCTAAAGTGTAGAACAGCTCAGAACTAAACTATCTACCAACAGCCCAGAACTATACTATCTACCAAACACTTTCATCTACAACTGGTCCTGTATCTAATCTCTCCTCCCTCCTCAATATCGCTACTAAGGAAGAAAGCAATACCTAAAGTGTAGAACAGCTCAGAACTAAACTATCTACCAACAGCCCAGAACTATACTATCTACCAAACACTTTCATCTACAAGGTCAATATCCTACTAAAATGAAAGCTACTAATGTATTTTACATTGTAAAGTATCCTTTCACACACAGCAGTAAGCGGCAAAAACAACACATCTTCTCCTCACTTACTTGGAAAATTAGTGTGAATTCTGAGTAAACACAGAGGAGCTAGTCCCAAACTATAAGCAAAAGTGCAGCTACTATTATGCTTCACTTGTAGAGCCCTGTAGCAAGGAAAAACATCTACTAGTGTATTACCTGTGTGGAGTGGGATTAACCCCACACCCCTGCCTATGACGAATAGGTATCATAACTCCCTAAGAGCCCGCCATTTTTAGTCATTTACTGCTGTGTTGCAATCTAAGTTTGTAGGCGCATCTCAGGGTATGTAACATCACATAAAACCAATGTATTTATAATTATAAATTACAGCATCCTAAAGTGTAATTCTAACAGATGGTTTTTATAAAAATGTGATCTAAGTAGCTCTTACAGCAGCGACCACCACACAGAATAATTTAGCTCACAAAAACTGTATTTCAGCTCCGCTACCTTCTCCTGTGAATTGTTTGTTTTGACTACTTTAAACAGTTATATTTGAATTACTATGTTAAATTGAAAGAGGACACTATCAGCGACTGCTGTGTTTAAGGACATTGATGTGTTTCAGTATTAGGTCCTTTGTAACCAAACTGCTCAATTATTAGCAACTGGTCTTTTTCAGGGCAATAAGTCTATCTAAAATGTGTGTTTATTCCTGAAATGATAGAGGAGTCAACTCAAGAAACGACTGTGTTTGTTCCATTAACCTGTTGGCTCAGCTTACTAACAGATCTTTATATACTTGTTGGATTGCAATTACATACAAACTGCATTGAAACCTGTACCCTAACTCTACTTTATAGCTTTGCAATTAATAACTCTAAAAGCAAGCTGAATGTCTTTCTTTTTATTTGTTCAGGTACTGTCCTGTAATGAACAGCTCAGAACTAAACTATCTACCAACAGCCCAGAACTATACTATCTACCAAACACTTTCATCTACAAGGTCAATATCCTACTAAAATGAAAGCTACTAATGTATTTAAACAACAGTATCTTCTCCTCACTTACTTGGAAAATTAGTGTGAATTCTGAGTAAACACAGAGGAGCTAGTCCCAAACTATAAGCAAAAAAAGTGCACTACTATTATGCTTCACTGTAGCCCCCTGTAGCAAAGAAAAACATCTACTAGTGTATTACCTGGACTTGCTCTGTGTGGGTGGGATTGCACTGTGCGGCTAAGCCTCCCTTCGCGCCCGCTCTCGGCCCCCCCCCCCCCCTGCCCCCCCACCCCCCAGTACCCCCCCTAATTTATACTTAACTAACCACACCCCTTATCTCTCTAGCCACCAAAAACTCTTGGCCCACCTCTTTCACTGCCCTCCAAGTCCACTAGGCTCACAAATCACACTGCCTCACCCCACCCCACCTCCTCCCCAACCAATACCAAACCACCTACACTAACTATCTTATAACCAATCAAGCAACAGTATGAAGTCCTTAACACCCCATATCACTATACCAGCCCAAAAACTGTAACTCTCACCCTACCAATTCTTATCACACTATACCTGCTAACTATAAGGTTTTCATTATCCAAAGTACCAAACTAGTACTCCCACATTTCTGATCAACACTAATCACCTACTCACTACCTAATCAACAAATATAAACCAAACATAATCTACCCCAAGTCCAAAAACATAGATAAACTACTACATAAACTGATGAAGCTAATAATGTATCTAAAAAAACATATATATAGAGGAGACATACATCAAACCCAGGCCCTCCATCATATGACAGTGCAAATAAAACATCCTTGTTTCAATATTGTAGCTAAATAAATAAAAAAATAATAATCTACATTCTCTTTAGCAACTTACCTCCCTGACATTATGTGTCTCACAGAAACCTGGCTCAAACCAGAGACCAAAATCTATATTCCCCTGGGAACAACTCTGACACTCTTGAGAAAGATGTCAACATTGACTGGAATCAATGTGTGTCAGAGACAGACCCAACCAATATCAATCTCCATGGCTTCTCACAAAATATTACCACCTCTACTAGAATTGGCAGCAACAAACAAAAAGAAAGTATCAAACTTATAAATCTGGGACTATTACTAATGAGCTCAGTGATCACTGTACTCAGGACTGTTAGAAGCACCAAACATTTTGACATCACTAGATTCAAATGAGCTGCAGTCCTGTAACTGGTCAATCCTAAAACACCTCCCACTAGAAGAAGCTGTAATAAAATTTAACTCCACATTTCTAAACATACTTGACAAAACCGTTAATCAAAAGCCAAAATCAAATCTAGAAACAAAGCATGGAATAAATGGCGAAATGACACAAAAAATCTATCTTAATGGACAAAAGAACTACTATTTCCAACTACAACATAAACATCAAAACAACCCCCAAAGTTTTGGACAGGAATAAACAAACTTCTCCATCCAGGCAGGTCCTCCACCCCCACACAAACCTAACCTAAGAAAACCCAGATGAAGTGGCCACATCCTTTAATACCTTCTTCATCGATGTGATCAAATCCTTAGCCAACCAACAAGTAGCCCTAACCACAAGTCCCACCCAGAAGACCATTCAACCTACAACCTGTCCCTGCTACATCCGACATCCACTAAGGAAAAAAAAGCCAAACCCCTCTTCATGGCAGACCTACTTCCAGCAGACTTTAATCTTAATTAATCAGACCATAACTGAATCCACAATCCCTCCATATGGAAAATCTCCCATGTCATCCCTCCATAAAGGTGGCTCATCCACTGACCTCTCAAACTACAGACCAATAGCCATTTTGTCACCACTGGCAAAAATCATGGAAAAAGTATTCACAAACAACTCATCCACTACCTAATACACACTACTACCGCCTCCTCTCTTTCACAAACACTATCAATCTTGAATGACAAAAAAATTCTTCAGCCCTCTTCTTGGACCTATCAAAAGCTTTTGATATGGTCAACCACAAACTCTTGCATGCAACCCTAAAACTCTCTATCTAGATAACAAAACCCTAGACTGGTTTCATGCCTATCTTTCTGATAGGCAACAAGCTGTGCTCTGGCAAAGCAAGCAAGCTCTCCGATATACACCAACACATAGGAGTCCCCCAAGGTTCCATACTTGGCCCTCTCTATTTTCCATCTTTATTAATGATCTTAACAAAGTCATCCCAGAGTCTACATGTATTCAATATGCTGATGAAATTTGCTCAGATAGATCCCCAACTATTCTATTATCCAAAACTCAAGACTGTTTCACTGCAGTTGAGAATTGGTTATCAACTGATCCTTAATCCAAAAATCATACCAAGCTATTAGGGGTTACCATTGACAACAAACTCAGATTTGATGTGCACATCAACCAAACTATCAAAACTGTTAATAAGAAACTGGGGTCCCTTTATAGAATAAAATCTTTTCTGACATCTCCTTTCTACCCTCTTGTATGCCTCCCCATACTTACAAATCCCAACAAATCGGATCTATCTAAACTCTCTTGTTGTTATAATCATATTGCAAGATTTGCCACAGGCCTGCCCTACAAAACCCATCACTGTACTAATCTTCAGAACCTAGGTTGGATAGAACTACCAAATCTACTTTCTCAACCTGAAAACACTCCCGGCCTGTCTGGAATATATACCAACCTAAATAGACTAAGATCATCACAATCAAATCTTGTAACTCAGGAGATGACTCTCTGTTTTCAAACACAGTGGGTAAAATATGGAACTCTCTTCCACCTAGTCTCACCGAATCAACTTCCCTAAATACTTTCAGAAATGGCCTCTCCACCACTTCAAATCCCACTGGCTTTGCCAATGTTCTAATCCAGACTAACTCAACCTCCTCAGTGAAATTACTATCCTCCTAGGCCTCAAGCCATCTACTCTCCTGAAACTAACTACTTGTAGGTTTGTTTCTTATAATAATTGTTCACTGTACATCCTAATGTAACTTTTTCTTACCTGTGTATACTAACTATATGATGCTTTGTTTTTCTCTTTATAATTGTTATTGTACATACTAATGTAACTTTTTATTTAGTGCATAACTACAATCGTATGTTAGCTGTCAATAAATAAAATAAAATAAATAAATAAATAAATTTTAGATGTCTTAAACCTGTAAAAGTATTTGGAACAAAATAAACTTCAAAATACATGTCCTGTAAACTCTATTACATTTCATGCAACAAAAGGCTTTAATATAGAGTCTGTCCAAGCAGGATGGCAATTATCTGCACATTCCAGTTTTAGAGTCATTGGGGTATTTCTAATTTTAAGGCTAGGGGATGTTCCATCTTCATTTTTTCTATTGCGCCAGCAGATTTCTATGAAATGTCTTCAGTGTTTCAATACTAAAGAATGAAGAGAATACGTATTTACCCCAGCTTGTATGACAACTCTGTGCTCTGCACTTCAGGAGTCTGTTCTACACTTTCAATGCTTAGGCATAGCCAAAAATAGGCAAACATCAGATCTAACACTCTTTTAGAAGAAATAAGTTATTGGGGGCAGTATTCAACTTCCAGAGATGTATTACATCTTTCACCAAAGACAGGAGTGAATGATGATGATGGAGTAGCTCGATCAACTCATGAAAGAAAGTCATTTAATGGTTAGAATGTTCAAGAAGTTACTAGGTTTCCTATCTTCTTTAATCTTAGCATGTGAAAAAACATATGGATACAGAAATGTTCAATATTTCAATGAATGTTCCACTGATTTCATTGTATGTATCTTTTATATTGATTCTCTTGTCATCTGTAAAGTTTTGCCCTATCTTTTCTCTACTGTACAAGTCCATTGTTATTTTATATTGTGCTAAGTGTGTTAATATTAGCTTGCATATTAAATGAGTTATGTCTATGGAGCTTTTCTCCCTGGGCCTCCGCTAAAAATGGGAAATATGCCCAGTCAGACTTTCCTGGCAAACAAATGCCAACTAAATAAATAAATAAATTCAGGGGTCATTTATATCTCTTACTGAAAAAAGAACTAGAATGGTGGACCAAGAGCTGTCTCTCAGCTAAGATCTCTCATTTCACCTTCCAATTCCAAAATTAATGGATGTTTCAAAGTATGCAGGCTCAAGGACTGATAGTGCAGGGATCTTGGTCCCTGTGATGATGTGAGGTAGTTCCAGCTATGCCAGAGAGAGAGAGTAATGCAGTGCATGTGCAGCATATGCCAGAATAACTAGCTGGAGTTTTGTAAATAATTTTATGTCATTTGAATATCAAAATGTTTTGTACAGATGCTTGCATTAAAATGCATCATCAGTGGGTCTTGTTGGACAGAAAAGAAATATACATGTATGTTAGACTGCATTGTAACTGATAAAATGTATATATGTTAACAGAGGATGCTAAAAGGGATTAAGCTCAGCCCAGCTAATCTTAAGAAAAATAGCCTAAAATTAAATGGCTTGGTTTATGAATGCAGCCAGAAATGCAATGTCTGCACTGCGATCCTGCTGTTATTGTCCATAGTGGTGAACTGCTACCCTGGGGTACCAGAGAATGGCTGGTTAGTCTCTGAAGGAAGGATGAAGGGGTTGGAATTGTTTCACAGTTTCCAGATGATGGAATAAGCCTTAGAAAAGTTATATGTGTGTATAGTGACACATCTGTGCTAGATTCTGCCTCAGCTTCGAGTCAGGGGGGTAGCGTGGGAACCACAGCATCAGATGACCAGATGTGATGTTGTTCTGTAGACAGCAGTGAAATTGTATTTAGATACTGCAAGAGATGTGACAGAAGACACTCAGCACTCTGTTTTGGAACTGACAAGACCACTCAGCCACTTCATCTTGCCTTGCTTTAGCAAATAACTTAGCTAGGGAACAGTCATTCTTCAGTCAGTTAAGAAAATATAGTAAAATTAGCTAAAGGTATTATTTTTCTGTATCTGTCTGAGTCTTTCCATCTGTGTTATTTTTTACATTTGCTGTGAACTGAAACTCTGGTGTTTATTGTAAATAGGTACTCAGTATTTTCATTTTTTTTAATTATTTTTTATTAAATACATCTAAACTTTTCACTGGGCTGGACTTTTAAGAAAATATTCTAACCCTTGAGAGTACTTGCATTTATTTAGTGGCAATGTAGCATCACGCTCCTGAAAGCGTTGTTGATTGGTTAACACTACCATTTGTATATGTATTAATTTTACTAAGAGTAATTTGGTTCCCTGCTAAGAGACTTAAAGTAGCTGGCTGGTGGCACTGAATCTACCTTATAGTCTGGCTGGAGATGGCATAATGGTTAAATCTGTCTTAGCCTTTCCCAGGTGTGTGTGTGTGTGTGTGTGTGTGTGTGTGTGTGTGTGTGTGTGTGTGTGTGTGTGTGTGTGTGTGTGTGTGCGTGCATGCGTGTGTGTGTGTGTGTGTGTGTGTGAAAATCAAATCTCAAAAAAAGGGTGTGTGTCAGCTACTTGGAACAAGGACAAAGAGCACTGATTTTTGCAGAGAGAAAGGCAGAGTCTTATTTGGGGCCTGCAGAGGAAGTTCAATTCTATGAGTGGAGTGTGCTTCCTGTTTGCATTTAAGGGAAAGTATGCTTGGTGCAGAGAACTGCTTCTGAAAATACTGTATCTATTTTTGCTCTAAGTGAAAGTCTCCCACCGGTGTCAGTAGTGAGGATTGAGGCTCCTTGATTAATGGACCAGAGGAGGGATGCCACAGTCCCTATTACAGAGAAAGAAGCATATAAATCTAAAAAAAAAGTGCTGGCTTTTCCTCTTGCCCTAAAATCTTCCCATGCACACCTTAAATTCTGGAATTTTGAAATCAATACAGCCAATACCACATTGATGTAGTACATAAACAAGCAAAGGGACACATACTCAGAAGTTATTCAGGTTGGAAATGATAACACGTGAGCAGCCAATCAAGGCAAATCTGCTCTTACAAGCATGAATGGACTCTGGACAGAAACATTTTTGTCTGTAATAAAGAAAAAGAGACATATCTGTCTGCATCTTGTTTTAACAAGCATTTGTCATAATTTTATTCCAGGCTGCTTCTCTGTATAGCAGTGGAAATGAATGATATCTCAATAACATGGAGCAAAGGTCTTCTTTAATACACTTTCTCTGATTGTTCTTTTCTGGCCAAGACAACTTTGGTTCACTATTCTAACTTGAATACCCATAGCACAGTCTTGGATACTACCTTTCAGCAGCAAGCCAGTGTCTCAGCAGAAGAGAAATTGCTTCATCCAGACCTCAATTACCTCAGTTTGACAACCTCAGACATCTCAAGTTCATTCCTAACAATCATTTATTCTCTAATGAGACCTTAAAAAAGAAGATAAAAGGCCAATTACAACAAAAGCTCACCTTCTCAGGAGGACTACATTTTCCATCTGGTGTCAGAGTTTCCCTCAAGTTCTACTTTTTTTCTAGATTGTTCTAACAAAGCACACAGTCTCAGACTGTTCTAAATTTTCACATCATACTTAAATATTCATTCCCTGATCGTCTTGTAATAATATTATCCCAGTAAATTTCTCAGTTGTTTATTTCAACTGTTTTAGTCTCGGTATATAGTGTCTAGGGTTAGGCACCTTAATATATTAAAAACTAAAGAACATAACTGTTACAGCAGGCAGTGTCTTACTGCCCAGGTATTACAGTATCTAACAATAGCTTAAGCTAGGGTGGGGCATATGGGGCACAGTCCCCAGGCATAATATGTTAGGGGGTATGATCACTTGATCCCTATGGTTCTTCTGTACATACAGACAATAAAAATGCTGGTACTGGATTTGCATTCAAAATGGAGCAATCAAGTGCACCTTGTTCAGTATTACTTGTAGCTATTGCTTGCTACAAATGTAGCAAGCAGTGTGATACAGTTTAAATGTAGAAAAGACCTTTTATTTTTAAACCAAAGCTATGGAGTGCTTCAGGGAAGTAAATATTGTGGGAAGAAACAGCCAGGGAAATGTTATGGCTAGGTTTGAATAGGCCCTAGGGCCGATAGCCTAGTACCTAGTACTATGATATACTGATGTGTGTTTTTTTTTTTGTTTTTTTTAAGAGTACAGCTTGCTTTGGAGGGGCACTAGATCAGAGGACAGCACAAGGTACATTATTAGCTAGCTACACCTCCAGCACCTGACATCTGCTTGATAAAAGTTTGGTTTATTCATCTGTTAAAAAACTATTAAGCCAATTCAGCCCATTTACCTTTACAGCCTATTTTAGTTAAAAGCACAGAAATTGCTAAGTTCTAAAGGTCATGAATGAAATCTGTACCAACTCCTAAGGCTGTAGCTTACAGTAGTGTTTTAGTGGTTTTTTTTTTTTAGTTTTTAAGTTCTAAAGGTATTGAACACATTGAAACCTACAATGGCATTAACTTGAGATGTAAATTTTACAAAGGAGATACGGAACATATTTCTCTATGTGCCACTCAGTTCTACTGACTTGGATTTTTTCCCAGAAAGACTTTTAATTGTGATAACATCAGCTAAAGGAGTTTCTGGATCATAGGCTTTAACATATAAAAAGCCTTACACAGTTTCTTTTAAAGAAAATGCCCTAAAAAAACAAAATTTTCCTTTACACCTACAATCTCATCTGTCTTTATGTAGAACCAGTCATTTCAGCTCCCTGTTTTCTATCTCAAGCACTGCATGGGTCTATAAAGAGTTCTGAAGTATGTTGTAGAAAGGATAAAACCCATTAGACAGATTGACCAATTGTCTGTTTCTTTCATGAAAAGGAAACAAAGTCATTCACTAGCTAAACAAATCCCTTCTAAACTGCTAGCTAACCATACCACTTCCTGTCATCATAAGCATAGCAAAGCTTTGTCTGTGGATGTTAGGGCCCACTTTACCATATCTGCAGCCACTCATGCTGCCTTATTCACGTACGTATACCCTCAAAGTATTCATGAGGCTGCCACCTCCATTCACACTTGTTTCAAAACATTCTAAAAGGGATATCCAGTCTATAGTCATTGCGGTGTGTATTACTGCAATCTTACATGGGATGCTGTAGAAAAAACATCAGTTACAGAGCCTGTAAAAACACTGCCATCTATTCTTCCAAATATGATTTCCTGTAACAACCATCCTTACAGATGTGTAAAAAATTAAAAAAATAAATAAAGAAATCACCGCAACAGTACCCGTATAAATAGCAGGATTATTGCTGAAGAACAGATTCCTTCACTCCAGACCCTTAGTACAATGTTAACACGGGATGGATCTCATAGAATATGTACAGCGCATACTTTCACTGAATATTTTCTGCTCTTCTGAGTATTTTACATTATTTCTGAAGTTACTTAGTTATTTTACTGTAAAAAGAAGTTATGTCTTACCACTACATTCCATCTGAGCTGTTGATCTTCTTCCAGTCATCACTGATGGGTTCAGTTCTGTGCCCTCGGAACCGAGTCAGCCTTATACCAAGCTTGTGTGCACCAAAAACTCTCCAGCTAAGCTGCTACCCACAATGCCCTTCACTCAGTTACTTCAAATTGAGTTTGCATGCAATATATAGAAGAAACAACAAGTCAGAGGCCATCTCTGTGCAGAAACCCTAAGACACCACAAAGACCCAGAGGATCTGCCAGGAACCTTTGGAGGGGGTTGGTGGGAGGGTGTGATGACTGGAAGAAGATCAACAGCTCAGATGGAATGTTATGGTAAGACATAACTTCTTTATCTGAAGTTGTTAATTTTCTTCCTATTCATCACTGATGGGACAGAGTCCCCAGCTACTTGGAGAACCTGGGTGGCCCTTATGGAAGAACATTCTTGAGAACCACTGAACCAAAGGCCACTCTTCCCCTGGAGATCAGATCCAATTTGTAATGCTTGTAAAGATATGAGGCTTACCCCAAATGGCAGCTGTACAAATGTCATCCATGAATGCCCTAGAGTAGAAGGCAACCGATGCTGCAATAGCCCTAGTTGAGTGAGCTTTGATTTGGCCAGGCTTAGATCCATCCGTAAGTGAATATGAAAAGGCAATGAAATCCCTGAGCCATTTAGATGAAGTAACTTTTGATACTGCACCACCATTCTAGGACCCGCAAAGGAAATGAAAAGCTGGTCCGACTTGCGAAAGGACTGAGTTCTGTCCAGATAGAAACGTAATTGTCTATGAACATCCAAGGAATGTAGTCAGTATTCTCCCTTATTTGAATAATTTGGGAAGAATACAGGGAGTTCAATGGACTGGTTAATCGAAAAATCAGAAACCACTTTGGGGAGAAAGGATGGGTTAGTACGAAGTGATACTCTGTCCTTATGAAAGATCAGATAAAGGCTCTTGATACATAATGCTTGCAATTCAGAAATTCGTCTGGCTGAGGTGATAGCCACCAGAAATAAGGATTTCCATGACAGGAATTTTAGATCACACGTCACAGCAGGCTCAAAAGGGGGCAGAGAAAGAGACTGCAAAACCCAGGAGAGATTCCATGCCTCCACCAGCTGACTGATGGAAGGCCTGCTGTGGAAAATGCCCTTGAGGTATGTCTTGCAAAGGCAAGAGGAAATAAGCGGGACTCCATTTGCACCATTATGGAAGTTGGAAACAGTTGCTAGATGGACTCGAATGGTGGAAACTGATGCCCCATTTTTGAACAGTTCAGCAAGGTAACGAAGAATAGTGGCTACGGGGGCTGAGAACGGATCTAGCTTCTGATTATGTGACCAAACAGAGAATCTTTTCCATTTGTCCCTATAAAGTTTCCTGGTGGATAGTTTATGAGAAGCCAAGATAATATCACGGACGGGTGAAGAGAGGGTTTCCTGCCTGACAACTAATGTAGGTGGAGAAACCAAGCCATCAACTTGAGAGTGGACAGATTCGGGGGAGTCAGCCCTTGTGGGCCTGGTGAGTGTCTAGGATCCAAGGAGGTTGTAGCAGATGAGGTTAGAGGAAGGAAAACCATACTTGACGAAGCCAGAACAGGGCAATGAGGATCACTTTGCTCCTCAACCGTATAGCATTCCTTAGAACAAGGGGAATCAGAAGAATTGGAGGATAAGCATAAAGGAGACCTGTGGGCCAATCATGAATCAAAGCTTCTCTCGGTGACTCCCCGTGAGGGGGAAAGAGGGCAAAGTAGCTGCTGCATTTTGTGTTTGAGGGGGAGGCGAAAAGGTCGCAGCATGGCTGGCCCCAATGGCTGACAATTTTCACCACCACACTCGGATTGAGAGACCACTCGTGAGGATGGAGGATGCATCTGCTTAGCCTGTCCGCAATCACGTTGGAGCTCCCTGGGATATGCGTTGCGATCAGAAAGCAGTTGGATGTTATCGCCCACTGCCAGATTCTCATGGCTTCGCGACATAAGGGGTAGGATTTGGTCCCTCACTGTTTGTTTATGTACCAGACCACGGACATGTTGTCTGACTGGACAGCAATCGTTCCGGATGGAAGGAATGGATGTAAAGCTTGCAACGCCAATAGCACCGCTCTTAACTCCAGGACATTGATATGCAAGTTGACTTCTACATTGGACCACGTGCCTTGGACTGACTTTCCCTGGAAGTGGCCCCTCACCCCATCAGGGAAATGTCCCTGGTCACTGTGGCACTGGGATGGGGAGCCTGGAAGGGGTGACACCAAAGATTTTCATCTGTACTCATCTGCCAGAGGAGATCTTGTGTGCAAGTGTTGGTGATAAGAATCTGTGAGCTCAGGGGGTGAAGGTTGCGTATCCATTGGGCCTGAAGGAGCCATTGTAGTAATCTCATGTGCAATCTGGCTAGGGGAACAACAGGGATGGCTGCAGCCATAGACCCCAGAGCCTGGAGAACTTCCCTTGTAGACACCTTTCTTTGACAGAGCATCACTTGAACTGGTGCCCTTAATCTCTGAATTCTGTGAAGAGGAAGAGAGATCAGACTTGACTGGGTGTTGAATATTGCCCCTATGAATTCCAATTGTTGTGAGGGCTGAAGGTTGGATTTCTCCCAGTGTATGGTGATGCCCAGCGACTCCACTAGAACTAGGGTGTAGTGGAGGGCCCTGACCAGTAGACGCTTGTTGGGGGTAGAGAGGAGCCAATCATCTAGGTACAAAAACACCTGGAATCCCTGAAGTCTCAGATGAGCTGTTACCACTGCTAGGCATTTCGTGAACACTCTGTGGGCCTTTGAGAGACCGAAAGGCAGGGCTCTGAATTGGTAGTGATTGGCTCCCAACCAGAAGTGAAGGAGGCTCCTGGAGCACTTGTCCATCTTGATATGGTAATACGCATCTCAGAGATCTAATGAGCACATCCACACATCCTCCTGCAGAAAGGCAAGGATGGATTAAACTGTGACCATGCGGAACTTGGTCTGAACTACCGGTTTGTTTAGTTGGCTGAGATCCAGAATGAGCCTCCAGTCCCCTGTCTTCTTTGGCACCAAAAGGAATCATGAGTAAAACCCTGAACCGCACTGGTCTGGGCGGACCTGTTGGGTGGCTCATTTTTGACATAGCTTTCGTATTTCGGAAGCTGCCTCCTCCCTTTGACTGGGTGGAACATCGGGAAGGGATTTTGGAGGTCTTAGATAAGATGTTAGGGGAATGTAGTAGCCTCTGGTAATGATTCTCTGCACCCACTGATCATTTGTAATAGAAAGCCAAGCAGCTTGACGCAGAGAAAAACGTGCCCCAACTGCTTCCAGAGGAAAGCAATCGGGCAGCGCTTCAGGAGTGCTGATGCAGTCTACCCAAGAAGGAATCTCTGGAGCCCTGATTCCGGAGACCCCCTCTGCCCCAAAAGGGGCATCTTCCAATATTGGAACCCCCTCTGCCTCTGGGGGGAGTCCTCATCATGTGCGTCACAGAAAGGACCTTGAGATGTCTTGTGCCACATCTTCCCACTCCTCGGGTTCCTGGAAAAGGAACGCTGAGGCTTGGAAAAGCATAGGCCCACAGCAGACAAGGTCTTCCCATCTTGCTCGCACCTGGCTAATGTATCCTTGACCTTAACACCGAATAGAGCTGATGGTCCGATAGGGGCATTTAAAAAGGAAGACTTGAAGGAGATCGCGAGGCACAAATGTGCATCCAAGTGTGGCGTCTCATGACTACGCCTGCACCAGCAGCTCTAGCCACTCCTTCAGTTACGTGGGACAGAGACACCATGGACGAATTGGATACTGACTCTAGGGTGGCAAGTCGAGAAGCAACTTTATCATGTGCTTAATCTGAAACTTGGCCTGCGAGGGTCCCAGAGAGTTCGGAGATAAGATATCTCTGGAGCCTCATAAAATGTGCCACAAAGTTCAGAGACCTGACTGCAAAGGTCGCTGGCACAAAAACTCACTTCCCTAACCTGTCCACTGCCCGGGACTCTCTGTTGGGTGGGTGGACAGCAGGACTCTCTTTTGCAAGGTCCTTTTTCATGGCTGCCACCACCACCATTGCATCCACTGGCAAACCTCTAGACCAACGGGGTTGATCCTCTGGAGGGGAGAGTACCTTGTCTGAACTTCTGGGGATGGCCTCAATGGTGTCCGGGTTCTTCCATGCCCTCTGCACAATGAGCTTAACCAACTCATCAGTGGGGGGGGTCACCCAAGAAGTACAGGGCCAAGAGTGAAAGGCCTGCAGGAATATGGATTCCTCCGAGGAAGGGTTGGAGGGCTTCCAGTCACCCCTCTGTTTCAAGATTTCCAGGATGTCTCCAAAAGAGACATCATCAAGGGGTGACCATGGGGATCCTTCCCCATCATCGTAGTCTGTATCTTCTGTGAGGGACTCCTCTGGGGAGTCCATGTGTTTCCTCTTACATGCCCATTTCAAAGGGGATTCTTCGGTGAGAGCATCCGATGAAGACTCATAAAGGGAAATACCCTGGACAGGGGTTTCCTGGGCTTTGTGCTCTTGGAGTCCTGGGGGGGGTGGCCTTTGACAGCTGCGACTCAGAAGGAACTGGAGGGATGACCGACGCTGGAGGATTGCTAGAAGCAAGCACCCTTTCCATTACCTGGAAAGCGGGCCCACCCGAAGAGGAGTGGGAACCCAGAACCAAAGAAGACAAAATCGGAACCGGAGTCACATCCCACTCCACACGGTTCGCCCCCAGGGAAGGAGCCTCAAGCAAACTCGGGGCAGTAGTCACCCTCGGACCCGATGCCGGGACCGACAACACAGTCAGGACCAAGACCGGAACCAGAGGTTACACCACCCCAAGCATGAGATTGAGGAAGGGTGGGTTCCTTAGGAACCGACACCCAAAGGGGCCTCGGGGCCTCAGGCACTATCAATGTCGGCACCAAGGAAGGAGGTCCTCTCAAAAACATCAGAGGGATCCAAGGGAGGAGAATATGTAGGGGACGCTGGTGTAATAGACCCAAAGCCAGGAGTGGGATGGGGTCTAGGCAAATTTGAAATTCCTCTGGCGGTCAGCAGCTGGTCAAAAAAGCACATCACATCCAATTCTGAAAGGCTCCTGGTGGATCTTACTGATGAGTGGGAATCAGGCCGGTCCAAAAAGGGGCTGTAGGCTTGTCCTGCAAACGGGCCCACAGATGATGAGTACTGGGTCCATGGCGTATCACAGAACAACACAGACAATTCCAGCTTAGAAACCTGCAACAAAGGAATGGTTGGAGCCGAGAACGGGCTCGGAGCCGAAGCCACAACAGGGGTGGATGTCAAGAACGGCTCCGATGTTGATGTCGGAACCGACATCAGAATGGAGATGGGCTGAAACCGAGGTAGTAGATGGAGCCGTAGTCGTCGGGGCCGGGGTAGGCGCTGACGAGGCGACTTTGGTATGCTTCACTGGAGCCGAACGCAGAGCGGAGGTAGTCGGAACCGAGGAGGCAGTACGGTGCTCGGAGGAAGACTTTTGGGCCTTGTGCTTATGGCTTTTACCTCTGTCACCAACCGGTGAAGAGGGATCCAAGCAAGGACGTTTTCTTGTCCATAGAAGAGGGGATGAGACCTCCATCACAGAAATAGCCTCCGAAAAAGGCGATGAAAGCAGGCCCTTCAGGATCAGTTTATTACGATGCTCATTCAGTGTCCACTGACAGAAGCTAGCACAAATATCACATGGGGGTTTGCCGGCAAATGCGGAACCCCCAAACAGTACACCCACTCTTCATGAAGGTTGCTATTTGGAAGTTTACCACTGCAAGAAGAGCAGTGTTTAAACCCTGTAGTTCCCTTCTTCTCAGACATAATAGCGAACACTCACACAAAAAGAAAGAGATAGGAAAGTGAGGAAAGTAAAGAAAGTGAAGGGAGAGGAAATACCAACAATGGTAATGGGATACCACAAGGGTAGAAAGGCCAATATCAACAATGGTATGAAAGGGATACCTGTGGGTAGAGCTGAGTGTAGAAAGATACCAAAGAACTAGTAACTTGTAAATTTATAAAGATAAATCACTTAGCTGGAGAGCTCGGTAAAACGCTGCTATATGGCTGCGCATCAAACGAGATCTGAGGTAACTGAGTGAAGGGCATTGTGGGTAGCATCTTAGCACGAGAGTTTTTGGTGCACGCAAACTTGGTATAAGGCCAACTCGGTTCTGAGGGCTCGGAACCGAACCCATCAGTGATGAATAGGAAGAAGATTAACAACTTCAGATCATATGTTTTAATAAAATACTTTAAGAGTTGGCTGAGTTAGGTTTTCTGCACAGTTATATTCTCATGCTTATATAGCAAAGTTACTACAAATGTGCACACACATACACTCACATGCACAAAGAGATACGCATGTGTACACACGAGCTCACATGCACACACACACACACACACACACACACACACACACACACATGCATGCACACACACACATACACACACACACACACACACACACACACACACACACACACACACACACACACACACACACACACACAATACAGCTGCATTCTTCTCCTTCTGTGTCTCCTTTAGTCCGTCACAATTGTTGCTGCAGTTTCTTTGTTTCCTTGTTTGGACCCAGAAAGAACTGACAAAAGAGCAAGTCGTGCTTTCTTTTATAGCCAGGCTGTCCACTACTGGTCATAGCATTTGACTGCAACCATGTGCCCTAGGGGATGTTTGACAGTTGAAAACCTCTTTCTGAAGACTGATGCTCATCACTGGCTAAATCTTCCAAATCACATACATAATCCCCTGCTGCAATGATCCTACTATACATCCATTTACTGTCATGGTGAGTTATCACGTATCTGTATTTTCTGCAATAAATCAAGTGATATGCAAAGCAAATTACCTTTTTCATCATGTAGGATCATAAGGCTATCTCTGTGGGTGTGTCCAAAAAATTGCCCAGCAATGATGTCACTGTACGTGCGAAGGATTTTCACTAGTCTTTCATTGAAGTGTGCCCGCATAGCAGGAGTGTATCTTGCGAAAGCCAAGTAACCAACTGGAACATGAGCTATCACATACACCTAGAAAACACAAATAGAGTGTCTATATATAATAAAACAAAAGAAAATGCAGTTTGATATAACCAAGGTTGACAGCTCTCCGTCATGATTAACAACTACCACAGTGAATATGTATTTGTTATATGTGACATCACAGGTTCACCTTGGTAGGTACTGTATACGAATGAGAAAAAGCACAAAAATGTTTAAATCCTACCAGGAAGCAGGAGACACATGACAATTGAAAGGTGAGGACTTAGAAATCTAAATTCTGCCAAATAAAGACACATTCCTGGAGACTTGGTCTAAACTGAAGTACTGGCCTTTAACAGCACTATTTTCCAATAGGCAGTGAACTGTTTGATAACAGCAGAGGTTTGTTCCGCAAATTCCAATCCCTCCCCACCTCCCTGCAGCAAAGAGAATTAACAGATTTTTCATCTTTTGACACATATTCACTTCAACTAGAACCTGACCTCATTGTGTAACTCCATTTCATGAAAAATTCTTTCTGCCATGCAGAAACAAAACAGCAAGGTGGAAGGACTGGCTTAAGGACAACTCTAATTCCACCTTTGTGAGTGGAAAAATTAAAGTCATGTCATCACCATAACTGGGCATCTGTGTTGTCCATTTTCATTATTCTTCAATGTATGGGTTACTGATCCAACCTCGATCTGACTTGGACACATTTTACAAACTTTGGATTTAACTACTGAGCTCCTCCCTCTACCCATAATGCCCTAGTCCATCCCCAATACCTCAGATTGTGTTTGCTGCCTTAAAAGTCTCATTATATAATAGCGTAGAGGAATTAAACCAGGGCTCAAACCTGGAATTACATGTTCCAGAGGACCATTAGGTCTCACTAGAAATTGACAGGAAGGGGGAAGGAGAAAGGAGAGTAGAGGAAGAATGAAAATGGACAGCACAGATGCCTAGTTGTGGGGAGTACATAACTTTAATATCTGACATTGTTCTTTTCATTCTTCCTCAACATATGGGACAGAGTGTCCCCAGCTACTTAAATCTTGGGTGGCCATCATAGAAGGATATTCCGGAGAACTGCTGAACCAAAAGCAGCTCCTCTTTTGGAAATTATGTCCAATTTGTAATGAATAATAAAGGTATGAGATTTAGACCAGGTGCCTTCTGCATAAATATCATCAATGGAAGTTCTAGACCAGAAGGTAGATGAGGTGGTCATGGATCTAGTTGAATGGGATTTGTTGGGTTTGGCACGGAGATGCCTTGCTGGGAATATATCCAGGAAATGCAGTTAGTTATCCATTTGGCCAAGGTAACTTTAGAAACTGGAGAACCCAGCTGCCTAGGTGAAAAAGAGACAAATAGCTGGTCCATATTTCTGAAATCCTTTGTTCTGTGTAAGTAGAAGCATAGTTGTCTATGCACATCTAAAGCTGTACCATGTACTGTATTCTCCCTTGTTCAAAAATTTTAGAAAGTAGACTAGTAAATGAATGGTTTGATTTATATTTGATTCAGAGCCACTTTTGTCAAGAAAGAAGGACTAGTTGATAAAGCAACCCTGTCTTAATGAAAAACAATAAAAGGAGCTTTTGATAAAACAGCCTGAAGTTCAGAAATCCTTTAAGCAGAAGTAATAGCAACTAAAAAGACTGTTTTCCAAGACATGAAATTTAAGTCAGTTTTTGATGAGGGTTCAAAGGTTGTTGAGTTAAGCTTTGAAATACGAGTGTTAAATCTCGGGGAGGTGATACATCTTTCACTGGGGGATGAGCACAAAGGTGCCCTTCAGAAAAGCCTTTCCTAATTTGGAAGCAGCCAAGCAATAAGCATTATCTCCTGGATGAAAGTTTGATGTACTTTGATTGTGGAAAAACTAGCATCTTCCTTAAAAAGAGGAGTAAAAAGTCCAGTACAGCAGAAATAGGGCAGTAAATGGATCAATGTAATTTTCCAGGGCCCATAATGAAAATCTTCTCCATCTGCTCTTGTAAATTCTCTTAGTGTAATCTTTCTGTGAGGGCAAAAGTATAACATAACCAAAGAAGAAAACCTGGGCTGTCTAGCTATTAATGGAAATGGAGAAACCATATGGTTAGATTGAAAGCTGGAATATTGGGATGTTTTACCCCCGAAGGATGTGACAGAACGCCTGGACTGGGGTCCAGTATCCAAGGAGGATAATGAAGATGAGACCAAAGAAAGGGGAATCAGACCTGGAGAGGCCAGAAGGGGGCAATGAGGATAAGTGAGCTCTTCAACCACCTGGCTTTCTCTAACAATTTCAGAATAAGAGGTACTGAGGTATAGGTGTAAAAGAGACCGAAGGATCAAACATGGGCTAGGGCATCTCTCAGTGACTCTCCCTGAGGGATGATCAGGGTAAAGTACCTGCTGCATTTGTTGTTGTGGGTAGAAGCAAAAAGACTTCAGCAAGGTTGGCCCCAATGACAGAAAATTTTCTCTGCCACTGATTGATTGAGAGACCAATCGTAAGGCATCACAATGAACCTGCTGAGTTTGTCTGCTAGTACGTTGGATTTCCCTGGAATGTGTGTTGCTACTAGAAAGCAGTTGAAGGAGATTGCTAACTGCCACACTCTCATAGCTTCTCAGCAGAGGGATTAAGATTGAGTTCCCCCTTGTTTGTTGATGTACCAGTCTACAGATATGTTGTCGGTTTGGATTACAATGATCCCTGGAGGTAGAACATCTTGAAATGACTGCAGCACTAGTAGGACTTCTCTCATCTCCAGGACAATGATATGTCAATTGGTTTCTTGGGTGGACCACATGCCCTGGACCGTTCATCCCAAAAAATGCCCCTCCACCACAGTTGGGAGGCATCTGTGGTCACTGTGGCTACTGGGGGAGACAGAACGAAGGGGTGACCTATGTAAATGTTGTCTGACTGGATCCACCAGTGAATATGATTTCTGCATACTGGACTAAGTCTGACTTGGAAGAATAGAGGCTGTCAACGAATAGACCAATGAACAGTTAGAGTTCACTGAAGAACATGCATATAGTACCATGCTAATGGGACTAGTACTACAGACGCTGCCATGGAACCTAGGGCCTGAAAGACAAGTCTGCCAGAGAAGCAGGATGAGAAAAAATTTGATGAACCTAAGACCTGGTTGTGCATATATGATAAAGAGGTAAAGAAGCAATCTGACTTATTGTGTTTAGATTAGCACCAGTCAACTCTGGGCTTTGTACTGGTAGCAGTCTCTATTTGGGAATACTGATTGTAATGTCTAGTGACTGGCAAATTTGGAGCAAATAGTCCTTGGACTGTTCTAGGAGATACATGCTTGGGGAGGTGAGAAGCCAGTCATCTAGGTATGGAAACACTCGGAATTCTTGCAGTCTCAGGTGAGTTGCTGCAACTGCCATACACTTGGTAAACATTATGCGGGCTGTGATGAGTCCAAAGGGCAGGGCTCTGAATTGAGAGTGACTGTCTCCCACTGAAAGCACAAGGGTCTTCAGGAGTGTCTGTTTATTTTGATACGATAGTACAAGTCCTGAAGACTGACTGAGCACCTCCAATCATCCTTATGGAAAAGAGGTAGACTGGACTGAACTGTGACCATTCAGAACTTTGGTTTCTTCACAAATTGGTTCAGGTTCCTTAGATCCAAAACTGGTGTCAGGTCCCCATCTTCTTTGGGACTAAAAAAAACCTTGAGTAGGTTCCAAATCCTCTCTGGTCTGGTGGGACCTCCTGGATGACTTTCTTGTCCAGCAGATTTTGAATTTCTTGAGCTGCAGCTTTTCTCTGACTGGAGGAATGTCAGGAAGCTTTTTTCTTTCAAAAGCGAGCATTTGGGAAAATGGTACAACATAACTTCTGGCTATTATTTTTAGCACCCAAGAATCTTTTGTTATAGTAGCCCAGGCATCTGGGTGCAAGGCCAATCATTCCCAACTGTCTCCAGAGGTGGATAGTAGGGCAGCACTACAGGAGCACTGGAAGGGTATATCTGGAATGGGATCTCAGAAATCTTGATTTTGTGGGCCTCTTCTGCCACAAGGACGGCATCTTCCATTTGAACTCCCTGCTTTGCCTCTGAAGGAGCTGTCTCTGGATAAATCTTGAAAAGATCTCTGGGATTTACAGAACCACAGTTTCTTGCCTCCTCTTTTGATGCCTTGAAAAGGATCGTTGAAAGGTAGAAAAACAAATCCCTAAAGCAGAGTCTTTCCTTCTTGTTCACTGAAGGAAAGTATTTCTTTCAAAGAAGGACCAAACAAGGATGGTCCATCAAAAGAAGCATCGATGAAAGAAGACACATCCAGACAGGTCTCCTAATGGCAATGCCTGAATCAGCAGCCTGTAAGGTGCCTTCTGCTGCATAAGAAATCAACTTCATGGACACATTTGTAATGCATAAAAGAGTGGACAGCTGTGAAGATGATCTTTTGTAATGTTCTGCATGCATGGACTCCAAGAGATTTTGAGAGTTCCTTGGTCAAATCTCGCTGCAGTCTTGTAAAGTGTGCCAAATAGTTCAGGGACCTCAAGAAAAAGGTTGATGAAGCAAACATGTGCTTTCCATACCTGTCCAATGCCATGGACTCTCAGTTAGGGAGGGTGGACAGAGGAGCTCTTTTCTGCTAACTCCTTCTTGGCGGCTGCCACCACAACCATTGCATCAATAGGGACTCCTTTTCTCCAATGGGCTTATCTTTAGCAGTAGCTAAAATTTTGTCTGGACGGTGTAGGATCGGTACAACAGAATCCAGTTCCTTCCATGCCCAGCTAGAGGCTAGGTCAATAAGCTCATAGGCCGGGGGAGTCACCCAAGACATAGATGGGCCAGCAGAAAAAGCCTCCAGAAATACTGACTGCTCACGGGAGGAATTATCTGATGGCCAACCACCTTTCTGCTTAAGGATTTCCAAAATGTCTCCAAAGGAGATATCATCAGGTTGTGACCTGGGAGATGCTTCCCCTTCATCATAGTTAGTATCTTCAGTGAGAGATTCCAAGGGAGAATCTATGTGTCTCCTTTTACATGTTCTGTTTCAGTGAACCTCCTCAGCATGATGCTCTGGGGAGGTGTCTGAAGAGAGGTATAGTTCTTCCATGGAAACTGTCTGGATGCTAGATGGTACTGGTTGTCTCTGTGGAGTAGGTCTGATGGGAATCACAGCTCGGAACCATAGAGGGAAAGGGTGTAGGATCTGAGGATGTTTGAGAGACTGGATCTCTTGAATGAGAGAACATGCCCTCCACAACCTCAAAGGCAGATGGACCCGGAGAAGACGTGGTCAGCTGCACCGAAGCCGAGAATTCCAAAGCAGGCAGATCACAACTTTGTCTGGATCTGTGCCTTGAAGAAAGAACCAGACCTGAGCTATCTAGTTCTGAGGCTCTGAAGGGCAAGGATGGATCTGACATCATTAGAGTAGATTCTAACAAACACACCAACCAGTAGAAATGTTTACTTTTTTATTCCAACAAAGCTTTCAGGAATACTCCCTTCATCAGTGTTTAACTAACATTCAAAATCATTTAATTTTATACTCTAATTCAAACAACACATGACACAGCCAACCAATACAGTTATAAAAACAATTAATTATGCAAACAATGTGTTAAGCAAGCAATATATACAAGCAGGGTATTCAAAAAGTACAGTTGTGTACACTTACCATAAATGTAGATGTTCGAGTGTATTCACTGTTGCAGTCATCACATTTAGGTTATCTGCCTGCAGGTAGCCCTCAGTCGGCCTGAATACCAGAGTCTTGGGATTTCTGCATCGGATGCTATCGCTTCTTCCATGACATCAAGTTGTCAGGGGTACAAAACATGCAGCCGATGCCATTACACCATGAAATCATTTTATCTTGCCCCAGATGTCAGGAGCTCCCACAATAGGAAACAATTATATGGTGTGGAACACCCCCAGCAAAAAGTAAATACCAATGTTATAAGATATGGCCAAACAAAAAAGAATACGTAGAAGTATAGAAAAGTCAGGGGGCTGGAGGAAGGGTAACCAGGACTGCAACAGTGAATACACTCGAACATCTACATTTATAGTAAGTGTACACAACTGTACTGTGTTCTTCATGTTTCACCGTTGCAGTCATCACATTTGGGTTGATTCCCAAAGCTGAGGATGGATGGAGGCAGTCAAGAAGCATTAGGGCTGGCATGCAGGCCCTGTGAGACTGCTGTGGCAAATCCAGCTCTGGATTTAGAAAAGATAGGTAAGTGGCAATGCTTGGTAAAGGAGTGTACAGAGCTCCAAGTTGCAGCTTCCAGGATGCCTCTGATAGCGACTCCCCTGAGAAATGCTGTAGAGGTTGATGTAGCCCTAGTGGAATGTGTTCTGATCCCCTGTGGGGTAGGTTTCCCATGGTGTTTGTAGCAGAAATGGATGCAGTGTGCTATCCATTTAGAAATGGTTTGCTTTGAAATGGCCTTACCCTCTGTCCCTGTAGCAAAGCTGACTAGCAGCTGGTCATATTTCCTGAAAGGTTTAGTCCTGTCCAGATAGAACCTAAGCTGCCTGTGCACGTCCAGGGAGTGCAGGATCCTTTCCCCTTTATTCTGAGGATTAGGGAAAAAAGTTGGCAAATGAATGGATTGGTTTAAAGCCACACTAGACACCACCTTGGGCATAAATGATGGGTTAGTCCTGAGGGAAACCCTGTCCACATGGAAGATAATGAAGGGTTCCATGGGCATAACGGCCTGCAATTCAGACACACTTCTTGCTGAAATGATGGCTAGAAGTAAAGCTGTTTTCCAGGAGAGGAATTTTAACTCTGCTGAGGCAGCAGGTTCAAAGAGTGGAAGCGTGAGTTTTTCCAATACAAAGTTAAGGTCCCAGGCTGGAGTGGGAGCTCTCCTGGGGAGTCTTAAATTTTTGGCTCCTCTCAGGAACTGTTTGACCAGAGGATGAGAGAAGAGGGGTGGCTCAGTATTATAATGAGCTGAGATGGCAGAGGCATGAATCTTAATTGAAGAGAAGGATAGGCCTTTGTGGAGCATTTCTGTTAAGTAATCTAGTACATGAGGTAAGCTGGGCACAGTTGTGTCCATTCCTTGAGACTGGTGCCAAGAACAGCATCTTTTCCACTTTTCTGAATAGGATTTTCTAGTACCAGGCCTCCTTACCTCAAGGATGACATCCAGCATATGTTTACTGGGGGCTGCTGGTGATGAGTTCAAGGGATGAGCCAGGCTGCTAGGATCAGGGTTTGTAGCTGAGGATGCAAAATCTGGCCCTCCTGCTGGGGCAGCAGGGAGGGGGTCTGAGGCAGGTGCCATGATGGCAGTACTGTCAGACTGCGCAGAAGTGGGTACCAGTGCTGGCATGGCCAGTCTAGTGCAATGGAGATTGTCCTTGGCTTGTCCTGTTTGCTCTTTAATAGAACCTTCGAGAGGAGGGGCAGAGGGGGAAAGGCATAGACTGAGAGGTTTTCCCATACAAAGAACTGGGCATCCACTTTCCATGCTTGGATGTGGGGAGTTCAGGTGCAATATTTGCTCAATTGATAGTTCTGAGGGGAAGCAAAGAGGTCCACCTCTTGTGCCCCCCACCTGTGGATCAGAAGCTTGAATGATTTGGGTTCCAGTTTCCACTCGTTTGGGTCTATTAGATTTCTGCTTAAGTTGTCTGCCAGTGAATTTGGTTTGCCTGGCAGGAATTGAGCTTGCAGGTGCACTTGATTGCTCAAGGCTGTGGTCCACATAGTCATGGCTAACCTGCAGAGTGGGTAGTTATAGGGTCCCCCCTGTTTGTTTATGTACCACATAACTGTGGTGTTGTCTGTCTTTATCAACAGTTGCCCTGGAAGAATAAGGCATTTGAAGGCTGTCAGAACATTCTGTACAGCTAACATTTCTTTTTTGATTGATATGCAGGTGCATTTGCTTTGGGGTCCACTTTTCTTGAATACATTGTCCTGCCAAGTGAGCCCCCCATGCATAGTCTGATGCATCTATTGTTAGGGTTTGGGTGGCAGGAGGTTGAGTGAAAGGGAGTCCTTTGTTGTGGTAGCAGGCCTCTTCCCACCAAAGGAACTCTGCCTTTAGGCAAGGAATGATAGGAATCATTGTTTCCAGGTCTTGAGAATGTTGACACCAGAGACTTTTTAAGTACCACTGAAGTTTTCTCATATACAGTCTTGCATATGGAATTAGTAGAATGCAAGAGGCCATGAACCCTAGGGCTTGCAGTGTTTTTCTTGCAGATAGCTGAGTTTTTCTGGAGTAAGGAATGCCATCTGGGAAGTTGTATTCAAGCTTGGTCCCAGGAATACAATCTGTTGGCTAGGTACCAGATGTGATTTCTTTTCATTGATTGTGTACCCCAGTGAAGTTAGAAGTCTCTTTACAAATGTCAGGTGCTGGAGTAGCAATTCCTGACTGTCCGCCTGAATCAGGCAATCGTCCAAGTATGGGTAAATTTGAAATTTTCTCTGCCTGCACTATGCAATGGCTGGAGCTAGGCATTTTGTGAATACCCTTCGCCATAGATAAGCCAAAGGGAAGTGCAGAGAAAGTACAGTTGTGTACCTACCATAAATGTAGATGTTCGAGTGTATTCACTGTTGCAGTCGTTACACTTGGGTTATCCTACTGGCAGGCTACCCGCAGTTGGGCTGAATTCCAAAGTCCTGGTCCGGCGTCAGTTGCTGTCACCTCTTCCCTGACATCAGTATGCCAGGAGTATAAAAGATGCAGCCGACACCATTTTCTTCAGTTTTTCTTGCCCCAGATGTCAGGTGCCCCCAAAAGGGTAGGCTAAAAATTCTACTCATAAAAAAGCATGCACTAACATAAACATTACCTACATCTACAAGCAAATACACCACATAGGTTGTATAGAAAAGAGAAGTACAGATAAGTCCCAGCAATGAAAGGGGGATGGGTGGGAGGGTTTGGACTGCAATAGTGAATACACCGAACATCTACATTTATGGTGGCTTTGTACACATACTATGTTCATCGTGTTTCACTGTTGCAGTCATTACACTTGGGTTGAATCCCAAAGCTGAGGTTGGGTGGCTGGGCCTAATTTATGGTAGGTACACAACTGTACTATGTTCATCGTGTTTCACTGTTGCAGTCATTACACTTGGGTTGAATCCCAAAGCTGAGGTTGGGTGGCTGGGCCTAAATAGAATTAGGAGTGGCTATGAGGCCCTGTAGAACTGCAGTGGCAAAGCCTGCTCTGGATTTAGAGTAAACAGGTAAGTGGGAGTGCTTTGTAAAAGTGTGCACTGAAGTCCAAATTGCAGCCCCCAAAATGTCCTTGGTTGGTACTCATCTGAGGAAGGCTGCTGAAGTGGCTGCTGATCTGGTTGAATGTGGCCTAATGCCCTTAGGCACTGATTTGCCATATTGTGAATAGCGGAAACTAATGCAGTCGCCTATCCATTTTGAAATAGTCTGCTTTGAAATAGCTTTTCCTTGCGATCCTGCAGCATATGCCACTAAGAGTTGCTCAGTCTTTCTGAAAGCTTTAGTTTTGTCCAAATAAAAGCATAGCTGTTTGTGTATGTCCAAAGAATGCAGAAGTCTCTCCCCCTTATTCTGTGGGTTTGGATAAAAGGTAGGCAAATGAATGGTTTGGTTAAGGGTCACACTGGACACTACCTTAGGCATAAATGTTGGGTTAGTCCTTAGAGAAACCATGTCCGGATGGAAAATAATAAAAGGTTCCACAGCCATTAGTGCCTGTAACTCTGAGACTCTTCTTGCTGAAGTTATTGCTAGGAACAGAGCTGTTTTCCATGATAAGTATTTTATCTCAGCTGTATTGGCTGGCTCAAAAGGAGGCAGTGTGAGCTTTTCCAAGACATAATTGAGGTCCCATGCAAGTATTGGAGCTCTCCTTGGAGGTCTTATATTTTTGGCCCCTCTGAGATACTGCCTTAGCAGTGGATGTGAAAAAATAGGTGGGTCCGTATTGTAATGAGCTGAAATGGCAGAGGCATGGATCTTAATTGATGAGAAGGATAGGCGTTTGTCCAGCATCTCAGTTAGGTATTGTAAAATCTGAGGAATATTTGGTACAAGCATGTCCATTCCTTGTGCCTGGTTCCCAGCACAGAATCTCTTCCATTTTTCTTCATAAGATTTTCTGGTGCTGGGCCTCCTGGCCTCCAAAATAACATCCATAACTGCTTTAGAGAGAGGTGTGTTCTGAATGGTTACATTATCCGCCAAGCAGCCAGATTTAGGGTTCTGAGTTGGCTGTGCAGGATCTGATTGTTTTGTTGAGTCAGCAAATCGGGAATTTGAGGGAATGTCCAGGCTGAGCCTTGAGACAAGCTCTTTAGGGTTGGGTACCAGTGCTGGCGTGCAATCAGTATCATTTTTGGCTTCTCTTGTCTGACCTTTAGGAGTACCTTGGGGAGGAGAGGCAGTGGAGGCAAAGCATATACTGTAAGGGTTTTCCAGCTGAATGATAGGGCATCCACTTTCCATGCTTGTTTGTGATAAGTCCTTGTGCAGAATCTCTGTAGCTGGCAGTTGTGAGGGGAGGAAAATAGATCTATGTCTGGGCGTCCCCATTTCCCTGTTATCATGCTGAAGATTTGTGGATCTAGTTTCCACTTGTGAGGATCCAGGAGGTTTCTGCTTAGATCATCTGCCAGAGTATTTGTCTTTCCTGGCAGGAATTGTGCTTGCAGGTGTACTTGATAAGTCAATGCTGTGTTCCACAGAGTCATTGCTTGTCTGCAGAGGGGGTGGGAATGTGTGCCTCCTTGCTTGTTTATGTACCACATGACTGTAGTATTGTCTGTCTTTATCAGCAGTTGTCCTGGATGAAGTAGATCCTTGAAGGCTGTCAGGGCATTCTGTACAGCTAGCATTTCTTTTTGACTGACATGAAGATGCATTTGGCTTGCGGGCCATGTGCCCTGAATACATTTTCCTGCCATGTGGGCCCCCCAGGCATAATCTGATGCATCTGTTGTTAGTGTTTGCCTGGCTGTGGGTAAAGTGAATGGCTGTCCCTTGTTGTGGTGATAGGCCTGTGCCCACCATCGAAACTCCTGTTGCAGGCAGGGAATGAGGGTAATTAATGTTTCCAGGCTGTGACAATGTTGAGTCCAAACACTTTTTAGATACCATTGTAGTTTCCTCAAATGCAGTCTTGCATATGGAATTAACAGAATGCAGGATGCCATGAAGCCCAAAGCCTGCAGGATTTTTCTTGCAGATAACTGGGTCTTTGTTGCCATCATTACGAAGTAAGAAGTCAGTTGCCTTTGTTTGTCTCGCGTGAGATAAGCCATCTGGGCAGTTGTATTTAAGCTTGCACCCAGGAATATTATCTCTTGAGAGGGTACCAGTTTTGATTTCTTTTCGTTTACTGTGTACCCTAGGCAAATTAGTAATCTTTTTACAAATGCCAGATGCTTCAGTAGAATGTCCTTGTTCTCTGCTTGAATAAGGCAGTCATCCAAGTAAGGATATATTTGTATTCCTTTGTCTGCAAAATGCAATTACTGGTGCCAGGCATTTGTGAAGATTCTGGGCGAGTAGATAAGCCAAAGGGCAGTGCAGAGAATTGGCAGTGCATTGAGCCAGCTCTGAATCTGAGGTATCTTCTGCAAAGATTGTCTGATTGGGACATGCAGGTATGCCTCTTTGAGGTCCAAAGTTACAAGCTGCCTTTCTGCCCAGAATGGGCAGAAGCTGCTGCAGTGTCAACGCTTTGAATTTTGGAACGTCCAGAAAAGTGTTTAGAATAGACAGGTCCAGTATTGGTCTCCAGGCTTTGTCCTTTCTGGGTACCAAGAAAAGTCTTGAGTAAAACTTTGTCCCTGCTCTTGCTGTGGTACTCGCTGAATAGCCCTCATGTCCATAAGGGATGAAACTTGCTTTTGTGCCTCTGCCCATTGATTGTGTGGCAGGTCTGGCATACCTTTGTCTTGGAAGGGTGTGAAAGTGAAACCTGTAGCCCTGAGACACTATATTCAAGACCCATTTGTTCTGGGTGATCATGTGCCAATTTTGAGAAAAAGTGCTAGTTTCTAACGGTGCTGTCAACAGATAAGTGTTTGGCACTGCAGAGGAAAGTCATTAAGGACCGTTTCCTGTATGGCTGTGATTTGTCTTCTCCCGCTTTTGGGTAGTGGAGCACCCCATTGTTTAGGCCTGTATGAGCCTTGGGGGTGGGATCTGCCTCCTAGGGAACATCTGTGCCTCTTTGTGGCCTGTCAGTGATGCTGGAAAGGACTAATTCTTAGAAGGCCACTTCCTGCCAACTCTGGGTGGCTGTACCTGTAGTGGAAATCCTTAACTGTCTGCATAGATTTCACTTGTCCTCCATTTTCTTCAACACCTCTTCTGCCTTAACACCAAACAAAGGTATCATGCTGTAATGGAGCATCCAATAATTTTGCTTTAACATGATCAGGCAGATTCTGTTCCTTTAACCAAGCATGCCTTCTAATGACAGAACCTCGTGAACAGCGGCCCTGCAAGAGGGCCTCCAGTGAATCAAAACCATATTGCAAAGTATGCTTTCCCACTTGTTCAGCTGCATGCAATAAATCCTGCATTTCCTTGTTATCAGAACATTCAGAATATGTCAACATTTTCTGTTCACTTAGCAGTGACATTAAGCTATTGCTGATATTTAAGCATATGAAACTGACAATTCTAAAAGCCCTTACAGCCAAGGTAGCAGAAGTGTAAACTTTTTCCCATCTGTCCAGTGCCCTAGAATCCCTATCATCAGAGGGGCAGGGTTTTGCAGTGGAAGCCTTGACCCCTTTGGGACCCTGAGATACATAGTTTCTGGGTCAGCAGCAGGGTTTTTTATAGAAATTTATGAGGAGAGTCTGGCTTTAACAGGTGCAGGGGGTAAAGAGTCAGGAGAACAGGCAGGACTCTGAAAATAGATCATCTACAATGTCTAAAACAGGTAGAATAGCAAAGAGGTCTGTGCTGAGGCAGTAAAAGAAAGTCTCTGAGCCTTTCTTAGATTCTGACTAATCTTGGCTCCTCCCAGTGAAAATGCTCCCTCATGGTACATGCAGGGTTTCCCCAAAAGAATAATCCCTCAGGAGGAGAGGCTGAAGGAATAGATTCTTCAGCACTCAGAATCCTCATAGGGAGGAAGAGAGGCATCCCTGATAAGAAGAGGAGTCAGAGGAAATGGAAACCTGATCCAAGAAGAGTCATGATGCAATATGCCCTGCCCAGGCCTCTTATCAGGAGGGGATGGGAACCCCTGATCAAAAGTAATTAGGTCTTCGGCCATTTTAAGAATTCACTGCTACTCAGGCATGGAAGTCTGTCCAGGAGGGAATGCTGTACTTATTTCTTTTGTCTTTAGAGCCGTTTTTAGTCTTTGCCTTTGAAGCTGAGGTTTGCTTGACATTAATATCAACAGGTGTGGAGTCTGAGAAACACCCTTCAGAAGGCCGATGCCTGCTCAAGCGGCACTGAGTCACATCTGAGGAATAGTTTCGAGTGTCCAATACCTTGAGTGTCCAGGAGGCCCAATGGACTCAACACGCGTGGGAGTCAGGAAGTGGCCTGTTGGCTCTGTGAGGTAGCAGGTGTCAGGGAACTCTAAAGCGCCTATTGAGAATCGCGACTGGCCTAGTCAAGGCCTAAATTAATTTGGTTCCGGGACCCTCGAATGCCTGGGTCCTTTTCCTTGCGCTTTTATAAACTCCTGTCATCGGCTGTTCTGTGATCGGCATTATATAATTCAAATCTTTCGCCAAAGTAATGAAAGGCAAAATCGCATTACCCGACATGCTTAATAGTGCTGTTGGATAAATCCAGCACAAAACCGACTGGCCCCAGCTAACAGCTGTTGTGGTCAGGGGCCTAGGCAAGGAATACAGAAAGAATGAAAACTCCTTATGAGTGTATTTGCTTCCCACAAGAAATACAATTGTATAACTTTTTCTGACATCAGTCTGGAGCAAGAAAAAAGTTTCCCACAATGGGGTACTTGCCAAGCTTTAATGAAGACTTTGGATCTGAAATTGGATTTTAAAAATCTTTTGTGAGTCAGCCCGACCCGGCACTTAGAACTGCTTTTTGCTTCGGGCACTGTCAGCGGCAAGAAAGACTGAAGAAAATGAATTATTCACGGAGCTGCATCTTTTATACCCCTGGCGCACTGACATCAGGGAAAAGGCGACAGCAACTGACGCCTTAGGACCAGGACTTGGAATTATAAGGCTGACTCGGGTAGCCTGCACAGAAAAGGACAAACCAGAAGTGTGTAATGACTGCAAATAGTGAAACCGCGATGAACATCTGTCCAGTGCATAGAGCTTGCCCTGAAATGCAGAGAATTTCCTGCAAGATTCCCTTATGCGGATTTGCAGATAAGCTTCTTTTAAGTCCAGGGTGGCTAGCCAGAGTCAACAGCTAGCATATAGGAAGCAGCTGTTGGAGAGTAAGCATTATGAACCTTGGAACCACCAGGAAGGTGTTGAGAATAGAGCAGATCCAGGATAGGGCGCCAAGAGTTTTTCTTTTCTGGGTACCAGAAACAGTCTGAGTAAAACCCTTGTCCCCTTTGCTCTGCTGGGACAGTGTTGAAGTTAAACCTTGATACTAAGAAGAGTAGGCTTTGCTTTTGGGCCTCTGCCCCACTGGTTTTGGGGAGGGTCTGGCCATCCCCTTGGGGCTGGCAGTGAGTGGAAGTAGAATCTGGTATCCCTGGGATGCAATGTTCAACACCCATCTGTCCTGGGTGATGTACTCCCAGTTTTTTGCATGCAGGGTGAGTTTTTCCTCATAAAAGTGCACAGGACTTTGTGGGCAAGGCTTGGGAAAAGAGTTAAAGGATAAGGTCACTGCAAGATTTTACACACCATAGGATAGTGGCTTACTACTCCCCTGTTTTAGAGGTGGGAGCACTCCATTGCTTAGATCTGTGCATACCCTGAGGACTGTAATCTTGGTGGTCTGCTACCCCTTGGCTTGGACTGAGAAGATCTGGGAGAGACTGGAAAGGGACCAGTTTTTAGATGGACAATGACTACCTGGAATCTAGGTGGCTGTACCTGTATAGGAAATCTTTAACAGTTTGCAAATATTTGTTAGCTTTTTCCTCCCTCTTTTTGAGGACTTCTTTCTGCTTTATTGCCAAACAGGCATTCTTGGTTTTAAAAAGGTGCGGCATCTAGTAATTTTGCTCCTCGACATGGTCTGGAAAAGATTTGTTCTTTACAAGTCAAGCATGCTTCTAAGAACTGGACCCAGTGACCAGCAGCCCTGCAAGATGCCTCTAAGGCATCAAAACCACATTGCAGCAGTATGTTTTCCAACTTGTTAGCAGAATGCATTAACTCTTATGAAATCTTTATGTTCTGCACTATCAGAAATCAACATAATTTTCTGTTTAAATTAACTCCATAATATGCTGTTGATACTTTAACATATATGAAACTGGTAATTTAAAGCCCTGAATATGTGGAGTGTTATGAGGTGTATACCTTCTTACCCCATCTGTTCCAAAGCTCAGAGTCCCTGGGTCCAAGGTAGGGTTTCGGCCGTTTTAGCCTTTAATGCCTTTGTGGTCCCTGGGAATGGTCTCCTGGATCCACAGTAGGACTTAAAGAGGAATTTGTGGGAGTCAGTACTTGCAATACCTGTCAGCTCTCGGGAGCTGAGGGAAAGTATTTATTTATTACTTTATATTTGTTGACCGATAGTCCACTGATGCATGTCCATTTTCAGCAGAGAGTAGTTCTGGGTGGAGAAAATGCTCCAAGGATAAGCAACACAGCATTATGGTAATACCAAAGCATTGTATATTACAGCACAGACCTATTTGGAAAGATATAAGTAAGCAGTTAAACAAGTTCCATAGGGTTACAGTTAATCCTGAGTGCAAATCAGGATTAAATTAAATTACACAGTATATTAGTTGTCACACATTCTAGAGAGAGTTGAATAGGTTTGATAAGCATTGATTATAGCCAGTTATGCCAAATGTCGTTCGAGTTCAGTTTTAAATCTAAGTGTAGAAAGTAAGGTGGCATTTAGCTGGAAGAAAATCAGGGTCTACTTGTAAAGTTTGCAACAGAGAGTCACCGCCGTGTTATTAATTTTGATAGTCTGAATTAGTGGTTTGTTAGAGATCGACGTGGCTCAGGATTAGCACATGTATTGCATGCATGTGAGTATTGTCCAGTTTTACAGAGAGGATTTATGAAGGCAATCAGTTGGTTATACCGGATTAGGCTGGGTAGCTCCAAGCCACCAAGCTGACGATTGATGCAATGATGTGTCCTAGTGCAGCCCAGTGTCAAACCTGGGTAAATGCATGTAGTAAATTGAGAGCGACACAGTCTGTTTAAATTTGAGAGCAGAGGATGCATAAGAAGGGTTGGAAAGAAGGTGAGCGAGCCATGGCAATTTTAGCTGGAGGGAAGAAGGCTTATTCTAAAGCATCTCAGTTTTTTACTGGATGGTTTTGATAGTTTGTTACCGCCGCAGGCCTGGAATTTAGATTATTATCTATGACACACCTAACAGCTTGTAGAGGGTCAGGGGAGATTATTGTGCCATCATTTGAATTTATGGTAAAGGAAGTGGTAGACCCACGGTTCATGAATATAATACATTTTAGTTTTTTTTGGGATTTAGGGATCAGACGACGCCTCAGAAGCCAGTTTTCTATTGTATTAAAGGTGGTCTGGGTAGCTGACCATAACTCTACTGGATGAAGTAGATCCTTGAAGGCTGTCAGGGCATTCTGTACAGCTAGCATTTCTTTTTGACTGACATGAAGATGCATTTGGCTTGCGGGCCATGTGCCCTGAATACATTTTCCTGCCATGTGGGCCCCCCAGGCATAATCTGATGCATCTGTTGTTAGTGTTTGCCTGGCTGTGGGTAAAGTGAATGGCTGTCCCTTGTTGTGGTGATAGGCCTGTGCCCACCATCGAAACTCCTGTTGCAGGCAGGGAATGAGGGTAATTAATGTTTCCAGGCTGTGACAATGTTGAGTCCAAACACTTTTTAGATACCATTGTAGTTTCCTCAAATGCAGTCTTGCATATGGAATTAACAGAATGCAGGATGCCATGAAGCCCAAAGCCTGCAGGATTTTTCTTGCAGATAACTGGGTCTTTGTTGCCATCATTACGAAGTAAGAAGTCAGTTGCCTTTGTTTGTCTCGCGTGAGATAAGCCATCTGGGCAGTTGTATTTAAGCTTGCACCCAGGAATATTATCTCTTGAGAGGGTACCAGTTTTGATTTCTTTTCGTTTACTGTGTACCCTAGGCAAATTAGTAATCTTTTTACAAATGCCAGATGCTTCAGTAGAATGTCCTTGTTCTCTGCTTGAATAAGGCAGTCATCCAAGTAAGGATATATTTGTATTCCTTTGTCTGCAAAATGCAATTACTGGTGCCAGGCATTTTGTGAAGATTCTGGGCGCAGTAGATAAGCCAAAGGGCAGTGCAGAGAATTGGTAGTGCATTGAGCCAGCTCTGAATCTGAGGTATCTTCTGCAAGATTGTCTGATTGGGACATGCAGGTATGCCTCTTTGAGGTCCAAAGTTACAAGCCAAGCCTTCTTGCCCAGAATGGGCAGAAGCTGCTGCAGTGTCAACGTTTTGAATTTTGGAACGTCCAGAAAAGTGTTTAGAATAGACAGGTCCAGTATTGGTCTCCAGGCTTTGTCCTTTCTGGGTACCAAGAAAAGTCTTGAGTAAAATCCTTGTCCCTGCTCTTGCTGTGGTACTCGCTGAATAGCCCTCATGTCCACAAGGGATGAAACTTGCTTTTGTGCCTCTGCCCATTGATTGTGTGGCAGGTCTGGCATACCTTTTGTCTTTGGAAGGGTGTGAAAGTGAAACCCGTAGCCCTGAGACACTATATTCAAGACCCATTTGTTCTGGGTGATCATGTGCCAATTTTGAGAAAAAAGTGCTAGTTTCCCCCCTAACGGTGCTGTCAACAGATAAGTGTTTGGCACTGGCAGAGGAAAGTCATTGGGACTGTTTCCTGTATGGCTGTGATTTGTCTTCTCCGCTTTTGGAGGTAGGAGCACCCCATTGTTTAGGCCTGTATGAGCCTTGGGGGTGGGATCTGCCTCTAGGGCATCTGTGCCTCTTTGTGGCCTGTCTGATGCTGGAAAGGACTAATTCTTAGAAGGCCACTTCCTGCTAACTCTGGGTGGCTGTACCTGTAGGAAATCCTTAACTGTCTGCATAGATTTCACTTTATCCTCCATTTTCTTCAACACCTCTTCTGCCTTAACACCAAACAAAGTATCATGCTGTAATGGAGCATCCAATAATTTTGCTTTAACATGATCAGGCAGATTCTGTTCCTTTAACCAAGCATGCCTTCTAATGACAGAACCCGTAACAGCGGCCCTGCAAGAGGCCTCCAGTGAATCGAAACCACATTGCAAAGTATGCTTTCCCACTTGTTCAGCTGCATGCAATAAATCCTGCATTTCCTTGTTATCAGAACATTCAGAATATGTCAACATTTTCTGTTTTAGCAGTGACATTAAGTATTGCTGATATTTAAGCATATGAAACTGACAATTTAAAGCCCTTACAGCCAAGGTAGCAGAAGTGTAAACTTTTTTCCCCCATCTGTCCAGTGCCCTAGAATCCCTATCAGAGGGGGCAGGGTTTTTTGCAGTGGAAGCCTTGACCCCTTTGGGACCCTGAGATATAGTTTCTGGGTCAGCAGCAGGGTTTTTATATAGAAATTTATGAGAGTCTGGCTTAACAGGTGCAGGGGGTAAAGAGTCAGGAGACAGGCCGGACTCTGAAAATAGATCATCTACAATGTCTAAAACAGGTAGAATAGCAAGAGGTCTGTGCTGAGGCAGTAAAAGAAAGTCTCTGAGCCTTTTCTTAGATTCTGACTAATCTTGGCTCTCCCAGTGAAAATGCTCCCTCATGGTATGCAGGGTTTCCCCAAAAGAATAATCCTCAGGAGGAGAGGCTGAAGGAATAGATTCTTCAGCATCAGAATCCTCATAGGGAGGAAGAGAGTATCCCTGATAAGAAGAGGAGTCAGAGGAAATGGAAACCTGATCAGAAGAGTCATATTCTGTCTCTTGCCTAGGCCTCTTATCAGGAGGGGGATGGGAACCCCTGATCAAAGTAATTAGGTCTTCGGCCATTTTAAGCATCTGCTACTCAGGCATGGAAGTCTGTCCAGGAGAATGCTGTACTTATTTCTTTGTCTTTAGAGCTGTTTTAGTCTTTGCCTTTGAAGCTGAGGTTTGCTTGACATATTACTGTGTAGGTCTGAAAACACCCTCAGAAGCCGATGCCTGCTCAGCGGCACTGGTCACATCTGAGGGAATAGTTTCCGAGTGTCCAATACCTTGAGTGTCCAGAGGCCTAGTCGGCTCCACGTGGGAGTCGGAAGTGGCCTGTGGCTCTGAGGTAGCAGGTGTCAGGGGCTGCGAAAGCGCCTCATTGAGAACCGGCGACTGGCCTAGTCAAGGCCTCGTCGTCGGTTTTGGACCTCGAATGCCTGTCCTTTTCCTTGCGTTTTTTATAAACTCCGGTCATCGGCTGTTCTGACGGCATTATATAATTAAATCTTCGGCCAAAGTAATGAAAGGCAAAATCGTACCGATGCTTAATAGTGCGTTGGATAAATCTAGCACAAAACCGACAGCTAGCAATGTTGTGGTCAGGGCCTAGGCAAGGAATACAGAAAGAATGAAAATCCTTATGAGGTATTTGCTTCCCACAAGAAATACAATTGTTAACTTTTTCTGACATCAGTCTGGAGCAAGAAAAAAGTTTCCCCAATGGGGTACTTAGCTTTAATGAAGACTTTGGATCTGAAATTCGATTTTAAAAATCTCAGGAGTCAGCCGACCGGCACTTGCGAACTGCTTTTGCTTCGGGCACTGTGCGGCAAGAAAGACTGAAGAAAATGGTGTCGGCTGCATCTTTTATACCCCTGGCGCACTGACATCAGGGAAAAGGCGACAGCAACTGACGCCGGACCAGGACTTTGGAATTCAGGCTGACTGCGGGTAGCCTGCCAGAAGGACAACCCAAGTGTAATGACTGCAACAGTGAAACACGATGAACATCTGTCAGTGCATAGAGCTTGCCCTGAAATGCAGAAATTTCCTGCAAGATTCCCTTATGGGGATTTGCAGATAAGCTTCTTTTAAGTCCAGGGTGGCTAGCCAGGAGTCCTTGGCTAGCATAGGAAGCAGCTGTTGGAGAGTAAGCATTATGAACCTTGGAACCACCAGGAAGGTGTTGAGAATAGACAGATCCAGGATAGGGCGCCAAGAGTTTTCTTTTCTGGGTACCAGAAACAGTCTGGAGTAAAACCCTTGTCCCCTTTGCTCTGCTGGGACAGGTTGAAGAGCCTTGATACTAAGAAGAGAAAATACTTGCTTTTGGGCCTCTGCCCACTGGTTTGGGGGGAGGTCTGGCCATCCCCTTGGGGTTGGCAGTGAGTGGAAGTAGAATCTGTATCCCTGGGATGCAATGTTCAACACCCATCTGTCCTGGGTGATGTACTCCCAGTTTTTTGCATGCAGGGTGAGTTTTCCTCATAAAAGTGCAAGGACTTTGGCAAGGCTTGGAAGAGTTAAGGATAAGTCACTGCAAGATTTTACCATAGGATAGTGGCTTACTACTCCCTGTTTTAGAGGTGGGAGCACTCCATTGCTTAGATCTGTGCATACCCTGAGACTGTAATCTTGGTGGTCTGCTACCCCTTGGCTTGTACTGAAAAGATCTGGGAGGGACTGGAAAGGACCAGTTTTTAGATGGACAATGACTACTGAATCTAGGTGGCTGTACCTGCAGGAAATCTTTAACAGTTTGTAAATATTTAGCTTTTTCCTCCTTCTTTTTGAGGACTTCTTCTGCTTTATTGCCAAACAGGCATTCTTGGTTTAAAGGTGCATCTAGTAATTTTGCTCTGACATGGTCTGGCAAGATTTGTTCTTTAAGTCAAGCATGCTTCTAAGAACTGACCCAGTGACAGCAGCCCTGCAAGATGCCTCTAAGGCATCAAAACCACATTGCAAAGTATGTTTTCCAACTTGGTTAGCAGAATGCATTAACTCTTGTAAATCTTTATGTTCTGCACTATCAGAAATCAACATAATTTTCTGTTTAATTAACTCCATAATATGCTGTTGATACTTTAACATATGAAACTGGTAATTTAAAGCCCTGATGGCAAGAGTAGCAGAGGTGTATACCTTCTTACCCCATCTGTCTAAAGCCTTAGAGTCCCTGTCCGAAGGGGTAGGGTTTTTGGCTGTTTTAGCCTTAATGCCTTTAGGTCCCTGGGAAATGGTCTCTGGATCCACAGTAGGATTCTTAAAGAGGAATTTGTGGGAGTCAGGTACTCTGTAATACCTGTCAGGTTTCCTGGGAGCTGGAGGGAAAGTATTTATTTATTTATTTTACATTTGTTGACCGGGATAGTCCGACTGGATGCATGTCCATTTTCAGCAGAGGCCTGGGGAGAAAAGCTCCAAGGATAAGCAAATACAGCATTACATAATACCAGCATTGCATATTACAAACAGACTATTTACAGTGATTACATAAGTAAGCAAGTTAAACAAGTTCCACAGGTTACAGTTAATCCTGAGTGCAAATCAGGATTAAATTAAATTACACAGTATATTGGTTAACAGATTTTTACACATTCTAGAGAGAGTTAGCCAGGTTTGATACATTGACATAGCCAGTTAAGTGCCAAATGTTGTCTGAGTCTAGTTTTAAATTGACCTAAGGTAGAAAGTAAGGTAGTATCAGCTGGAAGAGAGTTCCAGGGTCTACTTACAAAGTTTGCAAATAGAGAGTCACCGGCTGTGTTATTAATTTTGATAGTCTGAATTAGTAGTTTGTTAGAGGATCAAAGTGGTCTAGGATTGTTATATAGGGTGATAATATTTTTAAGTGCAGGAGTATTGTCCAGTTTACAGAGGATTTTATAGGCCATAATCAGTTGGTTATACTGGATTAGGCTGGGTAGTTCAAGCCACCCAAGCTGATTTAGATTGATGCAATGATGTGTCCTAAAAGGCAGCCCAGTGTCAAACCTGGCAATGTGGCTGTAGCAAATTGAGAGTTTAAGGACAGTCTTGTTTAAATTTGAGAGTAGAGGGGATGCATACAGAAGGGTTGAAAGAAGGTGAGAGCGAGCTATGGCAATTTTAGCTGGAGGGGTTAGGAAGGCTTTTATTCTGTAAAGTGACCCTAGTTTTTTACTGATGGTTTTGATAGTTTGGTTAACATGCAGGTCGAATTTTAGATTATTATCTATGATGACACCTAACAGTTTGTAGAGGGGTCAGGGGAGATTATTGTGCCATCATTTGAATTTATGGTAAAGGTGAAAGTGGTAGACCTACGTGTTCATGAAAATAACAGCATTTTATTTTTTTTGGGATTTAGGATCAGACGACATTCAGAAAGACATTTTTCTATTGTATTAAAGGTGGTCTGGGTAGCTGACCATAACTCTACTGGAGAAGTGGCCGAGCAAATCAGAGTAGAGTCATCAGCATATTGGATACAGCTGACTTTTGGGATGACAGTATAAAGGTCGTTAATGAAGATGGAGAACAGCAAGGGCCCTAGTACAGAGCCTTGTGGTACTCCAAGGGTGTTAGGCAGTAGATTAGAGAGTTTGTTCTGCCAGAGGACAGCCTGCTGTCGACCATTCAGATAGGATTGAAACCACTGAAGAGCTCTAGTATCTAGACAGAATGTTTGCAGGGTGTGGATTAAAAGTTGGTGATCAACCATATCGAATGCCTTGGAAAGATCCAAGAAGAGGGCTGAGGATATATAATTATTGTTGCGATTATGGTTTATGGTGTTGGTAAAGGCTAAGAGGGCTGAAGTAGTGCTGTGAAGAGGACGGAAGCCATGCTGAGTGTCTGCCATAAGGTGATTCTGGATTAGGTGGTGCATGAGTTGTCTATGAATACATTTTTCCATAATCTTTGCAAGTGGAGAGAGTATAGCTATTGGCCTATAATTGGAGAATTCAGTAGAGCTGCCTCCATTGTGAAGTGGGATTACATAGGATACTTTCCAGATGGTGGGAATTTTAGCTTCTACTATGGTTCGATTGATTAGTATTGAGACGGGGTAAGCAATAGCATCAGCTGATTTTTTAGGTACTCGGCAGGGAGTTGATCAGCAGACAGTGTAGTGGGTTTTAATTTTTTGATCAAGGTACAGATAAGTGAAGTGGCGACTGGTTGGAAGCTAAACGCGAGTAGGTTTCTAGGGGTGGTACTTTCAGGACCAGGAGAGCTAGGAGGTAGTTGGCTAGCTAGGGCTTGAATTGTCTCAGTAAAGAATCAGTTAAAACTGTCAGAAACATCTTCAGGAGTTTTATCAATAGTAGCAGCAGGGATTAGGGTTGAAGTTTGTCCAGGATGTAGTAGATTATTTAAACCTGCCCAAAACTTCTGATGGTTATTTTGATTTACTGTCTGTAAATTACAGTAGTATTGTTTTTTTTGTCTTGTAAAATGCATTTTTTTGTTTCGTTCCTGGATTGCCTGTATTTAACGTGATCTTGGGGGTCTTTAGAAGAACGCCATAAAGCCCATGTTTTGTTTCTAAGGTTAATTTTGAGTTTAGACTCTTTAGAAAGCCATGGCGCAGTTTTTGCCTTTGTTCCCTTTGATCGAACAGGTGCATGCAAATCAAGGATCTCAAGGAATTTGTTGTTAAAGTATGCTACTGCTTCCTCTAAGGGGAGGTGTTTTAGAATAGACCAATTACATGAGTTTAGTTTCTTGTTGGAATTTGGCAGGGTCAAAGTTTTTATTGTTTCTAACCTTTCTGAGTAAGGTTTGTTGGGAATTGATGGCTTTGTGCTTAATTACATATGTGAGAAGGTGATTGCTTAGGCCATCAGGGAGGGTACCAGAGGTGTACAGTTGGGGGTGACTATTTATGAGTACCCAGTCAGGTATGCTTTCCTTTTGGTTGGGTTTACCTATCCTGGTAGGGGTGGATATGATTTGTGTAAATGCATGCAGGTTAATATGGGTGGTTGGGGATTCTGAGGAACAGGAGCCCCAGTCTATGTTAAAGTCTCCAAGTAGTAGGGTTTCTTGGGGATAGTGACATGATAGCCAGTGCAGGATATCTTCAAGTGTAGATATATTGTTACCTGGGGGAATGTACATACAGATGATATTAATGCATTTATTTTTATTAAGTTGCAATTTGGTGGCAAGAATCTCTGAGTTATTAATCTGAGGTGGTTGTATTACATCTATGGTGACATTCAACTCAGATTTATAGAGTAAAGCTACCCCACACCCCTTCCTGGAAGCACAATTCAGCCTGTGCATGTTGTACCCAGGTGGTAACACTTCATTTTCTTTAGTGTTAGGTTTTAACCAGGTTTCAGATAAACAGAGAATCTCAGTATCAGGGGTAAGACTGGATTCCAAGAAGACATCATCTACAATTTCCAGAACAGGAGGGATAGCTAGAGACCTGTGCTGAGGCAAGTTTAAAAATTCCCTGAGTCTCTTTTTGGACTGTGGGTACTCCCAGCGGAAATGCTCTCTAAGGGTATGCAGGGCTTCACCAAAAGAAAAATCTTCTGGTGGGGAAGCAGAGGGAATGAAATCCTCTGCATCAGAATCCTCATATGTAGATAAGGGTATGTCTTGGTAATTAAAAGGATCAGAGTCAACAGACTCATGATCTGAAGAATCAGAAGGAAAATCAGTTATTGGTCTTTTTGAGGGGGAAGGCTGGCTTCCCCTAATTAAAGTTATACAATCTTCAGCCATTCTAAGCATTTGTTTCTGAGGCATGTGGGCCTGAGAATGTGCTTTGATCGTTGGTTTCCTAGGTGTAGTGTGAACTCTGGGCCTGAGAAATTTGGTAATTTTGGTTTGAAATGAAGTTGTCGGTTTAATATGAAAATCGGAAGGCCTGAATACACCCTCAGAAGCCGGTGCCTGCACAGTGGTCCGGACCCATCCAAGGTAGAGACATCCGCAGGTTCCATAGTCGAAGAAGCATCTCGCGGCATACCGGACTCCGAATGGGTCTCAGTAGAGGTCTACGAATCTGTAGAAGCGGGTATCAGGAGCTGCAAAAGCACCTCACTGAGTATCTGTGGACTTGCGACTAGCTTAATGGAAGCCTCATTGGCAGGTTTGGACATATGCGGTCTGTCTTTGTCTTTATCCTTATGCTTTTTTCAGAAGATCGGTAGTCGGATGGCTTATCGAAGCCATTTCAGAATACGGAGAATGGGAGCTAAAGAATTTAGCGACAAAAATAGCCTGACGATGAATAGTTTGGGCGTTGAACAAGGCACAAAACCAACAGCGAGGAATGTCGTGGTCTGGGCCTAAACAGGTGATGCAGTAAGAATGAAAATCTCTGTGAGGTATTTGCTTTCCACAGGCAAGGCAATTATTAACTTTTTCTGACATTGTTTAGAGCAAGAAAAAAGGATCTCCAATGGGGTACTTTTCTTTTAGATGACTTCAGGTCTGAAACTCGAAAAACAAAAATTTTAGTAGGCGGCCGACCGGCACTTATGAACTGCTTCTGCTTCGGACACTGCATGGCAAATTAAAGCTGATGTAATGGTGCCGGCTCATGTTTTATACCCCTGACAACCTGACGTCATGGAAGAAGTGATAGCATCCGACGCAGAAATCCCAAGACTCTGGTATGCAGGCTGACTGAGGGCTACCTGCAGGCAGATAACCCAAATGTGATGACTGCAACAGTGAACACAAAGAACATCCTTCGTTCTAAAACATCTTATTCATAAAACAGCTTTATTAAAAGCATATATACACATATTAATTTATATTAATTCGTATTAAATAAATCATACTTAAATAAGTAAAATCACATAGAAGAATAGACTTTTTATTATTTATTATTTTATTCATACTGTCTTTGTTTCTTAATCAGGATGGGTTTTATTGTATTTGCATTATTCAAACCTGGATACTTATCAGCTTCAAGTGAAGTGATATATTTATACTTAGCCACATCCAGCCTATTTACCACAGTTCCACCTCTAATATTTTTATATATTATTTCTACCCTTTAAATCTAAAAATGTGCATTTCATTATTACCTATAATGTGCTTAGCTAACGCATTGGTTTCTGTTCTGTTATCCTATCTCTTAGGCGTCTACAAATCAAATCAAATATGCTAAGAGATGATTAAAATAAATGAAACACAAGGAGTATATCAACTAGAATAACTAAAGACTGAAAAAAATGGAAAAAGGTTTAATCAGCTATTCAGATGAGATGATAAAAATGTGAAGAAAAGGTGGGCTGAGTATAAGGCTGCTCAAGAAGAGATGTTTCAGAAAATGGCAGACTTAGATTTTTGGTTATACCAGAGAATCTGGAAGGAATAGACTGTAATAATTTAATGAAAGCACAACTACACAACTGGACAGGTATTCCAAAGCAAAACTGGTAAGTGAAAGGGTGCATCATGTGTATGCTTTAAACTTGGTCATGAGAAAGCAGCCAAGAGTTGTATTAGTAAAGATGCAGTCATGCCAGCAGAAAAACTTGATCTTGATAAAACTGTTGCAGAAGGGTAAAGTATTAAAAAAATGGAGACAGTAGAATCTGGAACTGATTATTCACTGTACATCAGGCAGAAGGGAAGTAAATTTATCCTCCAATCAGGGAATGTTAAGAGGCAGGTGTGAGATTTACACGGCTGTATCCATCTGTCTTCCAATGTTTCAAACAAAAATGCTTGGGAGACAGAAAAAAGGATAGGAGTTGACCAGAAGAATCAATAGTACCTTGGACTTGAACTGAAGTCTGAAGTTGGTGGATGGAGATGAACAGGAAGAAGACCAGCAGCACTGAATTTAGTGAACAAATGTGAGACTATAAAGCATCAATCACATTTATAAAGTATGGCTTTACAAGAAAAAGAAGCTGAGAAAGACTGGACTTTTGTTGACTTTGTTAAACTCGGGGGACTGAAAGGCATATACCCCACTTCATGTCATTACTGTTTGGAAGGACATTAAAAGAAAAAAAAGTAACTGCAAGTAAAACATTTTGTTCTTAAATACATTTGTATAAAACATTTTGTGATATAAATTGCCTGTTATATAGTAAAGCATTTTCAGAGATTGTTGTTTTTCTTTTTTAGTTTTAAAAAATGTAAGCACTACAATGTAAAAAGTGAAGAAAGACTGGACAAAAGCATGCTTATTTTAACTTACTTTTGCATAGGTTTCTGTCTGGATTATTGCATAATCTGATAACAAGTTTTTGTTGTGGGGGGGCTTTAAAAATAAGAGAACACTGAATGTAATGAAAAGTTTTCCTTTAGCACTTTAACAAATAAATGTTCAGTATGAGTTCAGAAGTCTGCTGTTGATGGGACTTGTACATTCAGTTCTTACATTTCCATGAAGATAAGCTGACTACAAAGGCAGACAATATAGCTTGAGAGTTCTGGGCACTGTTTGCTGAGAATTGTAAAATTAAAAGGTACAAGGGCAAGCATGTTAGTAAAAAATAAAGTTTGAAATACTAGAAGTGAATAAGAGAGCAGCTTTCCTGGTACCTAAATGTTTCAATGCATTTACAACAACAGTATATAATTTAGTTTTATTTAAAGAAAGCCAACGCAGTTTTTATTAAGGCTAAAGATTATAATTTGGAAGCATACTAGCTGTTTTTTTACATCTGGGAGGGGAATAAAGTTAAGGCAAGAGCAGTCAAACATAGGGAGCCCATAACAAGAAAATAACCAGATATCCTGCTGTGGTATTAGAGATATTCTGGAATTGTATTATAATATGTGTAAAATAGGGAAATATGGAAATCAAGAAAGAGAACAAAAACATATTTATGGAAGACTTGCATATACCAAGGTTAGAGGTAGATGAGGCTCAACAATTAATAGTAAAGACAGAAGGAAATCAGATAAAATGGTAAAGTGTAATCAATCTGCTTGAAACTCACCAGGAATAGATGGTATTCCTGTGGAAGTTTGGAAACTAGGAAGGAAGAAAGTGATACAGATCTAGAAGGCTTTAACAGTATTTTAAAAGGAGGGGAAGTCCCAACATCCTTGAAAAAACTGTGGTGGCTGTAATACCTAAAGAAGATAAAGATCCATCAGACCCAGCTTCATATACACTCATCTCAATTTTAAACTATGATTATAAAGTGCTTATGTCTATAACAGCTAAGACAATGGCAAAGGTTTGTCAAAACTGATAGATATGCACCAATGAGGTGTTGTGAAAGGGAGGCAAACATTTGACAACATTAAGAGAAAAATAATGATCCAGAGGAAAGTAAAATAAGAAAATACTGCTGTTATTGCTAGGTCTTGATGTAGAGAAGGCATTTGACAGAGCAAACTGGGATTTTATGAGTAGGGCAAGGGAAGCACTGACATTCCCTGATATAATAATAAGGTTATTTAGGAGGATATATGAGGGATCAGACGCAAAATTAAAGTGGAAGGGTTCCTCTCTGAAAAGTTGTATCTGAAAAGAGGAACCAGGCAGAGGTGTCATCTTTCCCCTTTGTTATGTGCGTTATATTTAGAGCCAATGGCAAGGAAAATAAGGGATTCTGAAATTCAAAGATATAACTTGCATGGTAATCAGGAAAAGTTGGCTTTTTTGCAAATGATATTATTTTGTACCCGATAAAACCAGAAAATGAAATCTCAGTGTTGTGGACAATTTTGAGAGTTTCAAGTCTTTTGGGGATATAAAATTAATGAAGTTAAAACAAAGGCTATAGGTGTAAACTATTTAGTCACACATGAATTGGTTCAGCAATACCCATATTTATGGGGACATTACAAAATTAAGTATTTAGGAGTATGAAATAAAATGATTATATTATGGCAGCTAAGGATATGTGGGAAGAAACTAAACAAAAGATCATACAAAAACTGAGAAACTGGCAGCTGTTCTTTAGGGCCTACTTTGAAACATCTAAAACCCATAACATTTAATTTCATAACATTGAGACCAGAACATCTAAAACCCATAACAATGAATTTCATAACACCTAACACTACAAATCACAAGAAAATGACATCCCCTCCACATATAATGACACCAAACTACCAAACACACTTTTTACTATGTTTCTTCAGGGGGGCAAACTCCCCATACCCCCTATAAATTAAATATACCAACTCCAAGATCGCACTACAGTGGTGAAAAAGTTAATTTCCTAAGCCCACTGTATCAAGCCCCCCTACAGAAACGTAGTAAAAAGTGTGTTTGGTAGTTTGGTGTCATTATATATCATTATATGTGGAAGGGATGTTATTTTCTTGTGATTTAAAACCTGCTTAAAACCAGACTTAAACTTAAAATCAGCTTAAAACCTGAGCTTTGGCCGGGTAACATCTAGCTGTATTCAACTGGACGTATAAGAGAATTTAAGTACCTTTTATCTTCACTTTTTTCATATAATACAGCATTTTAATTGATTTATTTGTGTTGCATTGAATATTAACTGAACTGGAAGTTTTGACTCTGTTTTTTCAGTTAGTGCTTGCTAGATTTTATTGCCTGTTAGAATTCCTGCATAGACAGTAATTGTAGTTGGGGGTAGTCTCATTCATTGATATTCTGTTACTGCCTATTTAAGCGGTACATTTTGCAATATTTTCTGCTTAAAACCGGAGCTTTGGACGGCTAAGATCTAGCTGTATTCAACTGGATGTATAAGATAATTTAAGTACCTTTTATCTGCACTTTTTTCAAATAATACTGCATTTTAATTGATTTATTTGTGTTGCATTGAATATTAACTGAACTGGAAGTTTTGACTCTGTTTTTTCAGTTGGTGCTTGCTAGATTTTATTGCCTGTTAGAATTCTTGCATAGACAGTAACTGCAATTGGGGGTAGTCTCATTCATTGATATTCTGTTACTGCCTATTTAAGTGGTACATTTTGGAATATTTTCTGTTTAAAACTGGAGCTTTGGCTGGCTAAGATCTAGCTGTATTCAACTGGACGTATAAGATAATTTAAGTACCTTTTATCTGCACTTTTTTCAAATAATACAGCATTTTAATTGATTTATTTGTGTTGCATTGAATATTAACTGAACTGGAAGTTTTGACTCTGTTTTTTCAGTTAGTGCTTGCTAGATTTTATTGCCTGTTAGAATTCATGCATAGACAGTAATTGCAGTCTGGGTAGTCTCATTCATTGATATTCTGTTACTGCCTATTTAAGTGGTACATTTTGGAATATTTTCTGCTTAAAACTTGAGCTTTGGCTGGCTAAGATCTAGCTGTATTCAACTGGATGTATAAGAGAATTTAAGTACCTTTTATCTGCACTTTTTCAAATAATACAGCATTTTAATTGATTTATTTGTGTTGCATTGAATATTAACTGAACTGGAAGTTTTGACTCTGTTTTTTCAGTTAGTGCTTGCTAGATTTTACTGCCTGTTAGAATTCCTGCATAGACAGTAATTGCAGTCGGAGGTAGTCTCATTCATTGATATTCTGTTACTGCCTATTTAAGTGGTACATTTTGGAATATTTTCTGCTTAAAACCTGAGCTTTGGCTGGCTAAGATCTAGCTGTATTCAACTGGATGTATAAGAGAATTTAAGTACCTTTTATCTGCACTTTTTTCAAATAATACATCATTTTAATTGATTTATTTGTGTTGCATTGAATATTAACTGAACTGGAAGTTTTGACTCTGTTTTTCAGTTAGTTCCCCACCCACCCTCCCTGGTTTTGTTTTGGTGTTAATCTTGGTGGCTTTGAAACTGCCCCGCCCCTCTTGTAAATTTGTGTTTGAATACTCCTTCTGGGCCCATCTCATTTGCTCACTCAACGGAGTGGAGTGAGATCATATTCTGATTTCAGGCACTCCTACTGTGTACAAAGAGAGCACCTGGGAAAGAAAAAAAAATGAAGCTTGTTTTTTGCCTTTGCTGTAAGTGGTCTAGACTGTTTGTAGGCTTCTGGGCCCCCAAGCCTTTCTGTGTTGGAGGGAAGCCTTCTAGCTTAATTTTGTTTCTTAGAACTAGCAAATTTTCTAGTTTCAGCACTCAAATCTGTTTCTTTGAACTCAACACTTGTTCAGAACTTGTTGTAAGCACTAAATAAGCTGCAAATTACTACAGCACTCAACTTTCCTCACTTGTCTAGAGGAAAGCAGTTTTTAGTACTTAATAAATAAGCACCTATCCAGGCATGTCTAAGGGTCAGCTCCCAGTGATTTCTCCTGTCTACCTGATGAATCTGGGCATCTTGGGGCAATGCAGCAATTGCCTCATGTACAGAGACAATCCTCTCCTCCTACTACCCAACACTACAACCTGTGAGAGATGCACTTATATAGCCAAACTGGAAGCAAAGCTCTCTTCACCCAAGACTGGACTAGACAGTCAAGAGGAGAAGGTAAACACTTGCACCACACCACAGTCATTACATAGTCCCTCAAAACCTACACCACCAAAACACACACATAGAAACACAAAACACACACCTACATTCGCGGAGGCTCTCAATAAAAATGTGCCCAGGCAACAGGGACCTCAAAAGCAGAAACGCAAGCAAACTCCACCCCCAAACACAACCCAAATGACACACAGCCCACAAACTCAGTGTGCCACTCAACTACAGCCCATAAGGCATAACAACGTACTCAACACTCTAGTCATAGGTGACTCTGTAGTCAGGCACACTAATGTTCCACTCACCAGACTAAACAAGGAGAAAGTTACTGTCAGCTGCCTGTCAGGTGCCAGGATCTGCCACATAACACACGCACTCAGGTCACTCCACAACAAGTACAAATATGACACTGTTATTGTCCATGTTGGTGTGAATGACCTGAGATGTACCTCCCTGAACTACATGAAAAGAGTCATGGAAGAGCTTTCCGATCTTGTAGCCCAGGCAGGTATGACCCTGGCTTTGAGTATTATCCTGCCATCACCCAGAATGATACCACAGTACAAGGACAAAATGATTGACTTCAACAATTGGCTAAGCTTCTGGTGTCATTCTAAGGGGATCCAGTATTTGTCTGCCTGGGACAACATGATCGACAGACCACGATGCTTTGCCAGAGATTACCGGCACCTGTCGCCCTTGGGATTCCGGATACTGGCTAAGGCTCTTGCCACCCCTATAGTGCCTTTTTTAGACAAGGTTCAAATGACAAATTCACCACCGTAACAGGTACAAGCAAGCAAAATCTGAGGGTAATGCTGCTCAATGCTAGAAGTCTAAACCTCAAAATGCACTTAATCGAGGCACTCCTTAAAATGGACATTGACATCTGTGCAGTGAGAGAGACCTGGTTCAAAGCTCCAGAGAGCACACCTGCATTACCAGGCTATAATTCATGCCACACCTTTTGGCCACCTAACCCGGAACAAAGCACTAAAGGTGGAGGCGTGTCAATATTCATTAAGGATATCCACACCTCCAGGCTAGTTGCACAGCATAATGCATCCGAGATTATCCAAGTGCAACTAACTCTGGACAAGACCGCAATCCAAATTGTAGCTTGCTACAGACCCCCCACCATGTCACAGGTTTCCAACTCCTCATTTCTTGATACACTGAAAAGTATTAGGGTACAACCCAACACCCTAATAATGGGTGATTTCAACAACCCCACCATTAACTGGTAAAACTACTCCTGTACCAACTCTTTTGCTCAACGTTTTCTGGAATTCGTAAATTCCAATGCCTTGTATCAACCTATTCACACTCCCACCAGGGGCAGCAATATCCAATACCTGGTCATTACCAAGATAGGCAACCGGTTCCACACCAGAGGTCAATTCCTCGTTGGTCAGATCCGACCACAAGCTAATCACCCTAGATATCCACATCCCGCCTCCACCCCTAATTAGGGAAACCACCATAAAAAACTTCTCCAAAGTCAACTTCACACTTCTTAAGACAGAAGTGGCAAACTTCATGACACCGATGCAGACGGACAATATAGGTATGACTGCTGAATCCTACACAAATGCACTTTATAAGCACTTACACGAGTACATGGATTATGCTATCCCTAATAGAACCAAGATGATATCCTCCAAAAAAAGGAAGTCAATCTGGTGGTCCTCTGCCATACACAAACTCTACAAGAGAAGAAAGAAACTGTTGCAAAAAAGAGTAAAATCCCATGACTGGATCAACTCCCTGGTCAACCTCAGTAAGAAATTGAGATCCCTCATAAAATCCTCCAAAGCTAGTTACGAAAACAAAATTGCCACTGACTCTAAAGACAACCAAAAAGCATTCTATAGCTATGTCAAGAATCTCAATGGCAACACTCAGATCTGCTCTCAGCACAATGGCACTAAATATACAGAACCAACTGATATTGCCAACACCCTGGCAGATAGGTTCCGTGCTAACTTTACACCTCTCTCACCCCCTAGAGGGTCCATCTCTATTTTGGAAGAATGCAAAGTTCCTGTAACCACAGCTGCACAGGTAAAAAACACACTCTCCAAAGCCAAGAACACAGCATCCATTGGACCTGACAATATCCCAGGCTGCGTTCTACAGGAACTACAGAATGAACTGGCAGCCTACCTAAGTACCATGTTCAATCATAGCCTCATCTCAGGCTTTGTACCCACTGAATGGTGCACCGTGACAGTTATTCCACTCCACAAAGGGGGAGCCAAGACGGACCCCGGTAACTTCCACCCCATTAGCCTGGCGAGCCTGGTCTGCAAGGCCATGGAACGTATCATCATGGAACTCATAAACAAAGACATTGGTAATCTACAAACTCTGGACCCTACCCAGTTTGGGTTTGTAAAAGGCAGATCATGTCTCCTAAACCTGAATGACTTCTTTGAAGCAGTCACCAAAGCCATAGAGGAGGGTAAGGTGGTTCACACAGCTTATCTAGATCTTGCCAAGGCTTTCAACACCATCCCCCACTCTGGAATTATAGATAAGCTCACCAAAATAGGTATAAATCCCTATGTCACAAGATGGGTTGCCAATTGGCTCATGGACAGAACCCACACTGTGAAAGTAGCTGACTCCAAATTTGACTTCAGACCAGTGACAAGTGGAGTACCACAGGGTTCAGTTCTAGGTCCTCTCCTGTTTGATATCTGCTTCTCAGAAGTACAGGCTAACACAGAAGGTCTTTGGCTAACAAAGTTTGCAGATGACTGCAAACTAGGAGCCATAATCGAAACTCCTAATGATGTGGACATACTACAAAAGGCCTCACTGAGACAGATGCCTGGTGTCAAAGCCATGGCCTGAAGCTCAATGCCAAAAAGTGTATTGTCATCCCCTTTGGTAAAAACTATGTACCCATGAACTACCACATAAGTGGCAGTCTACTTAATGCCGAAAGTGTGATAAGAGACCTTGGGACACAGGTGGACAGTAGTCTCTGCTTTGATAATCACATCGCCACAGTGGTCAGGAAATCCTTCTATGTGGCTCACCTCATCACAAAAGGTTTCCCATCCAGAAAAAAAGAGGTCATTGTTCCCCTCTACTCATTACTCATTAGACCCATTATAGAGTACAATGCTCCTTTTGGTATGTACCTCACAAGACATCTACAACAACTGGAAAGGCCACAGTAATCCCTCACAAAGAGGATTACTGGCCTCAAACAGATGCCCTATGCAGACGGTCTCAAAAAACTCCAGCTTTACTCTGTTGCATATCGCCTACTCAGAGGCAATCTCTGCCTAACATACAAAGCTATGTCAAACCCAGAGCTGTTGGACATGCTCCACTTAAAGAAATCCCAATCCCTCCGAGCTACACCCTCTAGGGACCTAATCCTTGTCACCACAATTAACAGAACATGTTGGAGGGATAGATTCTTGTCCCAGAGATTTCCCATACTCTGGAACAGACTACCTATCTATGCCAAACAGAACTCCTCATTAGCACTCTTCAAGAAAAATCTTGATGATTGGATGGGAAATAGGAAATTCACCCCAGGGATCACTTCTGTGGCTCTGCTTGACAGGGGCACAGGAAATGATTTTCTTGGGTGGTGAAAGCCAGGGTATCTTTTTGGCTAGGCTTATATAGGCCCTAGGGCTAATAGCCTAATACCTACCTATGAACCTATGAACCTATTTGTACTGTTAGATGTTATGAAATTCAGTGTTATAGGTTTTAGATGTTCTGGTCTCAATGTTATGAAATTAGATGTTATGGGTTTTAGATGTTTTAAATGGGACCCGTTCTTTATGGATAGCAATATACAAGCAGTAAAAATGTTTTAGTCCCTTTTGTTTTACATACAGGTCAGGCATACTTTTATCAACCAGAGGAAATGTTGTGGGCAATAATTAATAAAGAGGCAAAGGAATTTATCTGGGAGGGGAAGAGGACAAGGGTCAAATGGGATAAGTTGATCTTTCCACTAGAACAAGGTGGTTTAGGATTACTTGACTTGAAGGGATATTTTAGAGATATACACTTAAGGTTCATATATATATATATATATATATATATATATATATATATATATATATATATATATATATATATATATATATATATATATATATACACATATATATATATATATATATATATATATATATATATATATATATATATATAAACACAAGCAGAAAGTTATAATTCAAATTGGAAAGAGATGATGATGAAGTGGGGGGGTCAAGCTATAAGGAGAGTGGGATTTTGGATGGAGATCCTTAAGGAGAATAATAACAGCTATACAAAATATTGTCATATGTAGCAGAAAATATGTTATGAACTAAACCAACATGAGAATGGAAAAAGCAGATTTTGCAGATAGGGATGACTACAATTAATGGTCCAGAGAATAGGTTAAGAGGGCCCTGGCAAAGGAACCAATGTATTGGGTGCAAACAACTACAGAGGGAAAGGTAATGGAATGGAAAAAGACCAATAAGACATTTGTACTGCAGGTTAGAGACTGCCTTCCCTATCAGGGATTGATATCAGTGTATAGGCAAAGAGAAAGGGATAGAGGATTCCTAAGTGAAAGACCTGCTCTGGTAGAGTTTTTAGTTGAATCTAGAACATAAACTGCTGTTATAAAAGGGATAATTAGTATGGTATATAAAATATTGCATGACAACTATAGAAGCCAATCAGAAGAGATTAGAAAAGATTGGTAAGAGTGACTTGATAAGCAATTCACAAGGAAACAATGGGAGGACATATGTATGGCTCCCAAATATGCAACAGAATCTAGAAGTTGTAGGATTTTTGCATAGAAATGTTTGCATAGGTATTGTTATATCCCAAGCAGACATCAAAAAAATTTTCCTCGGACATAGGCCAAATGTTGGAGGTGTGATGGGAAAGAAAGGGGTAAAGGGGAACATATATTTCTGGAGTGTAATGAGTTGGCACCAGGCTTTAAAAATTCCCTATAGTGTACTCTGTCAGAAATACTGGGTGAGCAAATGGAAGTAGCTAAGGAAATTATTTTGTGAGCTGGGATACTGAATCTGAATTGTCTAGATACAGTAAGGTCTTGTTAAGTTTAATTCTGGTGCCTGTCAAAAAGCAAATGTTAGAAAATGGAGAGTCTAAGCCAACCGTATGTGAAATATTTAATATTTTAACAGAGATAAAGAACAAGAAGTTGGCTCTTTAGAAAAGGTTAGGAGCAAACTGCATATAAAAATGGAAACTGTGGGAACAATACATGAAGAATAATGTTTTAGAGGAGGAGTGACGTCTAAGGGATGGCAGGAATTGAGCAATTTATGAAATGTTGGATTGATGATAGTTACACAAAAGAAAACGTGATGTTTATTGTTTGTAACTGGGAACATGTAAATATGGTTTGTTTTCTTTTATATAAATTTGTGTTTGCCTATGTCATCATCATCAGCCCCCTTTTTCCCATTTTGTACATGGGGTTGGGAATTCTGTTAACTGCCACCATCTCTCTTGATTCAATGCCACACTCCTGCCTTCTTTGACACTCATGCCTGACTGTCACAGATCTTCTTTCACAACCATCCATCCACCTCTTTGCTGGATGTCCTCATTTTCTCTTACCTTCTTCCTGTCTTTCTTCTTCACCAGACTGTCTTCTGCTTTTCTGCATGTGTCCAAACCACCGTAATCTGTTCTCTTTGATCTTTTCTACAATTGGAGCTACTATGGTTTTGCTCTTATGTCCTCATCTCGTCGTCTGTCCCATTCCATCATCTCTAGCTTCTTCATCTTCTCTGCCTTTACTGCCCAGGTTTCTGCACCATACAGTATTACTGGTTGCATCACTTTCTTGTATACCTTACTTTTCAGCACCTGACACTGTGCCAGTTGTCTGCGGCCCCTCTGATTCTAGCTTTGACCTCTTCAATCCGATTTACCTTCTCCTCAACCACCCCTCCCAGATACTTGAAGCTATTTACCTGTTCCACTATCTTCTCTTCTATCTCAATTCTCAACTTCTGATTTCCCCAGTTTGCTACCATTGCCACTGTCTTATCTGTACTTAGTTCCATCCCATGTGCCTTCAGTTTTGCATTCCATTGCTCAATACTTTACTGGAGTTCTTGCTCAGAGTTTGCTTGTAATGCCACATCATCTGCATACAGCAACTTTGTTGATCTGTTCCCTCCAACCTGTTTGCTAATGTAGTCCATCACCAGTATGAAGAGCAGTGGCCTCAGAGCTGAACCCTGGAGTACACCCACTCCCACTGGGAACCCCTCTATGAGGCTGAACACTATTCGTACTTGAGTTATTGGGTCCTTGTATATAGCCTGCATGAATTCTACCAGTGTTTCTTTGAACCACCACAGTAATGGCCAATCAGTTTTCTTGGGACCTTATCATATGCTTTCTCCAAGTCGAGGAATGTCCAGTTTGACTTTTTCCTCATCTCTAGCTTCTTCTCAACTGTCTGTCTCACTGCAAACATCGGGTCAGTTGTGCTGCATCCTGATCTGAATCCTGATCTGAATCTGAACTGTTCATCTCTCATCTTACATTTTACTATTCTGTGTATCGTGTATCCATTTATCAATCACCCTCTCTATAACTTTCATGCAATGTGGTAGGCGTTTGATTCCTCTGTATTGCCCACAGTTCTGGATGTCCCCTTTGTTCTTGTACACTGGCACAAGTATCCTTATTCTCCAGTCATCTGGGGCCTTTCTCTCCACACTGCTATGAGTACCTTCAGGAGCCATTTCTCCCCTGTTTCACCCAGTATCTTTATTATATCTACTGTGACCTTATCTTAACCTGCTGCTTTCCTGGACTTCATTTTCCTTAGTGCTATTCTTACATCTTCTAGGGTGGGCTCCTCTTCTTCTCTCATCAAAGGCTGTTTCTAAGGTAGTGCAGCTTCTGTGGGGTTTTCTTCATTCAGAGGCTGCTGGAAATACTCCTTCCATCTGCCTTTGTTGTCCTGTGGACTGGTGAGCAAGTTGCTGCTGGCATCCCTTATGAAGGGTGTCTGACTGTCTTCTTTATCTTTCTGCCTTTGCCTTGCCACCTGATATAGTTTCTTTGTGCCACCTAATGAGTCACTTTCCAGAAGCTGGTAGACTGCTTCTGATGCCCTATGCTTTGCTATTGCAACTACTGTCTTAGCTTCTTTGGTAGCTAAATAGTATTCTTTCCTATTGTGTTTACCTATGTCTTAAGTGATAATTCAATAGAAATTAAAAAAAAAGAACACTATCAGGACAAGCACCAAAAACACCCCTCACAATTCAGATGTTGCAGTAGGACAACATTACTTGTTATACTGATCTATAAAATGGGATAGAGACATTTTTACTATTACAAGTGTTACCAAATACATTTTAATATGTCAATAATTGCACCTCCGTCACTGACAATGTTTCCACTGTACTTATGTCCACTGATAGTTTCATTATGTGCACACTAGAAGTTAGCATACATAAAACATACTTCAAAATGTTTTGTTTATGTTGTCAGCAGAAGAAACAACCAGATGCCTGTCATAACATGCTTTACTA